>NC_092796.1:2772325-2863220 GCF_918797505.1 Bemisia tabaci | reverse complement strand
GCACACAATTTAACCTATAATATCTGAAAATTTCAAAGAAAAATATGCACGAATGCTGCCAAAAATATATGTTTTATCGAGGGAAATTTGGCAACTCTCAAATGTTCATACGGCGTTCTTCCTTAGCTCGGCAGAATGGGTCTGTTGCATGTAAGAGATACAACCGACTGAATACACTTTTTAAGGCTAAATGTAGGACTTGAACATTTATTGTAAAGTTTAAATTCTGTGGCTGCGATCGGAGCTCTTTAAGGATCTACCGTGCATTCTAGAACATCACCGGCAGCCAAAACGTACAAAGACATTATATGTCATTGCAGCTGTCTCTTTGGTATGGAAGCGAGTAAAGTTTCTGAAAGCACACGAATTTCTCATCCTCATTGAGGCAACTAAATGAGCGGAACTTGAATTTGTATCAATAGAGATGCGGAGCTGACAGCTAAGCCAGATAATTACCACGCTCGAGACAATATTGGAAATAAGAAAGAGCAGAGGAGGAAGACGCTTGAGTCACGGTGTATCAATCTATTAGGAATTGAGAAGAGTGGGAGAGGGGGCTACCAGAGCAGGGGAGGATTAGAAAGAAAAGGCAAAGTAATAAGAACTGCACATCACGAAGGATTTGCAATGTGCAAAATTCGTGTCAAACTGAATTCTTCATTTGCTTCCAGCTTCGTTCCTATTCCGCCGTAAACACGGTAGTAAAGATTCCATTTCCCTCCTTTAAATTCTTCGCCCATGCACCTGACTAATGCAGTGCCTTCCTTCGCGGCTTATTCCTGATCCTGAAAAAGTAGAGTCCTTTGGCTGTCTCCTGTTCGCGCATGCGTGCGAAGGGTTTCCCGCTAAAAAATCGAGGTGATTTCGTAGCGTGTTCTCCGACAAGGATTTGTCAAGCCGTCAAAACTGACGCTCCCACGTAGAGTTTGATGACGAGGAAAGGAACCATAAAAGTATATACTCGGCGTCGGAATTCGGAATTCGTAGTTTCTTACGCAAGGGAACGGAACCTCATTCCAAGGTTGCAAAATTGACTTAAACAATTAAATGTTTCCTGTTTTACGAGACGTTTCCGCCAAAATAAATTATTTGACACATGCGAATTTATTAGTTTTGTTTTCAAAGTGTGATCAAGTTTTCGGAAATAATATCAGATTATAATGGAGAATTTGCACGCAAATTTTGTATTGCTTCATAGTCCAGGCGCCTGGTAAGTCTACCTGGAATTTTGGGTACACAGCGATTTTATTGATTCGAAAACGCCTTCAATTGAGGCGTGATACCTCACGCGTTCCAGAGAGTTCAAATAGTTGTATCCCTGCGCCTTAGCAAGGCGATGGAAGCTTAATGTTGAAGTAGCCTCCCCGCTTGATTTTTCGGTTCTCCTGTGCCGCTACTTAGTCAAAGCGCCTGGTAAGTCTACCTGGAATTTCGGGTACACTGCGATTTTTTTGGCTTACTTTGTGTTTTTTGGGGCGCTGAATCCGAATTTGAAGTTTCCTAACGCGTATCTGGTGAGCATTTTCCACCATTTTGAAACAATGGCAAAAAAAGGCCTTTTTTTGCGGTTTTGTTTAATTTAGCGGCTACGCATGAGAAAATGTCCCGGATATAGTTAATGTTTTGAATAGCTGATATTATTTGGAAGGAAATGATATATGAATATGCTAGGTTTGCTAAAAAATTGAGGAACCTCGGATCTCGGAACTTTGGAATGCTTCGGAACTTGGCTGACCGCGGAAAGCCGCATCCCGCGTTGACGGGTGCGCCGCGAAAACTTGAATGGGCGCGATGTTCACAATGCTGTATCTTCCTCAATTTTTAAGCAAACCCAGCATATGTACACATCATTTTCTTTCAAATTACGTCAGCTATTGAAAACATTAACTAAATCTTGGACTTTTTCTCATGCGTAACCGCTATATTAAAAAAAACGCAAAAAAGGCCATTTTAGGCCATTTTTCCAAAATGGCGAAAATGCTCACCAGATACGCGGTAGAAAACTTCAGATTCGGATTCAGCGACCTAAAAAACATAAAGTAAGCCAAAAAAAAAAAAAAAAAAATCGCTGTGTACCCGAAATTCCAGTTAGCCTCATTTTTAGCTACCAGGTGCCTGGACTAACTGCAGTTTCGACCGTTAAGGCCGTAGTTTAAGGACGATGAAGTCAGGATTGTATTTCGCGAATGGATAATTTTTGCAGAATAATTAAAATGAAAGAAGTAGGAGTAATGTAACTAAATAATAAAGGGAACTCAAATCAACAATATACTGCAAAACAATTTGGAAAGTCTCGTCGTGTAATTACTGAAGATTCGAAAACGCCTTCAATTAAGGCGTGATACCTCACGCGTTCCGGAGAGTTCAAATAGTTGTATCCCTGCGCCTTAGCAAGGCGATGGAAGCTTAATATTGAAGTAGCCTCCCCGCTTGATTTTTCGGTTTTCCTGTGCCGCTCCTGCAGTTTCCATCATTAAGGCCGTAGTTTAAACACCTAGCATATGTACACACCATTTTCTTCCAAATTATGTCAGCTATTGAAAACATTAACTAAATCTTGGACTTTTTCTTATGCGTAGCCGCTATATTAAGAAAACCGGAAAAAAAGGCTATTTTAGGCCATTTTTTCAAAATTGCGGAAAATTCTCACCAGATACGTGGTAGGAAACTTCAGATTCGGATTCAACGACCTAAAAAACACACAGTAAGCCAAAAAAATCGCTGTGTATCTGAAATTCCAGTTAGCCTCATTTCTAGCTACCAGGTGCCTGGACTATCATCTGGAAGTGCTTAGAGAGCTGATTTCACAGTATTTTTTATAATTTTCCTCTAATATAGGAAATGCTTTAAATATAGATTTAAAAGTGAGAAAATGCACCGCCTAGTGACGTCATCTGGTGGCATCTCCCATTAAACACACGTATTTTAGGAGATTAGATCATTTTGTCTTATCTTCTCAAATAATCATTGTTCAATTCATGAACCAAGGGTATCCTCGTGTTCAGTTCAATCAGTAGTTTCCACTTGAACACGAAATTCATCGAATTTCCTACTCCTGCAAATTCGCTATTACGGGATTATCTTTTGAGCACTAAAAGTATCCAGCAAAAAAGGAAGGGGAAAAATACAGGAAACAAAACCCGCAAGTGGTTTGAAAGAGGGGTCAAAAGGCTTGTTTTCCCTCTTGTTATTAAACAAAACTCTGCCGCTTCAATTTGCTATGCGAGGGATTTCAAAAAGTCCCCGTTTAATGACGTCAGCAAGAGTGACAGGAAAACGCCCTCCCACACATTTGAGAATTTTTTCAAGTCTACCGTGGCGGTCTCTCCAGTTCTTGTGCGTTAATCCGAATTTCCGATCTGCACATACCAGCCCCCTGTAAACTTCCGCACAGGTAAAATTAATTAATGAATGCGACGCTTGTGATAAGATAAAAAGACGATTAATCTCTTGATAAAAATTCAATTGAGACGAGTTCGCGCAGCGGCTCGATTTTTGAATCGGTATCGAATGACCTTATTCGATAAATAGCATTGCCAAGGTAGGGCTTAATCGATCAAGTTCATTCGATAAGGACTCAACAATCGACCAGCAGTTTGTATTCGTCTTAAGGAGAGCTTCCGATCGAATAAAGGGGCACTTGCACCATGGCTTATATTTAAATGAAGATAGTCGTTCGTTCCTCGAATTTGTTGCGTTAGAAGTATTTGGACATATTTTTAGCGAGCAGAACTATGTGCGGGTGAGAAATATGGGGTGTGCTCTAGAAAGCTGGATAAGAAACAATGTGGTCAGTGGGCGTAATTCCTTTTGAGGAACTGGAAAAGTGGGACAAAGAGAACTATGTGGCAACTGAATGCGGCATTCATGAGCCGCGGGCATGGCACGAGAGCGTTGTGGACAGGGCTCATGAGTTAATGACCACTACGAATATCCGCGACGACGGCATCCATCTCCGTTGACGTCACTGGCGCTTTATTATTCTCATTCGCACCTACGGTCAGAGAACTAACGAGCACACCCCATATCGACGGTGTAAGTCGGCAATCGCATAACTCGTTTGCGGTGTCTGAAAATCTCCGCATCTATGTTATTTTTTTGTAGGATAACAAATTGACATCATTCCTTGAAGTTTTTGCAGAATTTTCTTCGCATAGAGAAGAAAAATCACTGGAGTTTTAAATAATAGCCGTTGAGTAGTTTTCCGTTTAAAAAATAAAGTATGATAGGAAGTCTGCGACGTCTCAAATCGAGTTATGTGATTGCCGACTTACACCGTCGATATTTCTCACCTTCCTCATAAATCTGTTTGATAGAAATACGTCCAATTTAGAAACACCATCAGCCCACATTGGGTTTCCTGTGCGAATAGGTGTTTTTATGAATACTAGTAGTTCCTGATTGCAAAATGTAGTCTAAATGAATCAGCTCGGACGAGGGCCGGACCACGAAAATAAAAAGAGACTCAACAACGGAGAATGCGGGTGAACGATCGATTCATGGGGTGATTTGATTGCGAACGAGGTGAAAAACCGCGGCTCCGATGGATTTTGCGTGAATGTAAAGTAGGGAGTGGCGCCGAGGAAGTATTGTTGAAATGTCGGCGAGGCCGTTAAAAAGAGGTGGCGCTCTAAGAGGCCACTCGCCTCTGTTTTAAGAGGCCACTTTCTCCGCCTCGGAGAGGAGGGCTGCTAGACTCGCCGGAAAGGACCGGGACCGGGGCTGGGGGTGGAGCAGTTAAAAAACACTTGTTCCTCTCGCAACTGAGCTTGATGTGACTTCATTACTCATTTGCAGTCCCGGCATCAGCCCGCGCTTACTTAACGTTGCCGGATTTTAGATCCTCCGTTTTACTTTATTTCATTCGAATAAAAGAGTTTCTCGAGATGAAAGTGTGGCTCGATTACCAGGATATATCACTGTGCACACTGAAAAAAAAAGAATCTTAAATTCCCTGGTAAAAATTGGCGATAGGATTTGCGTTTAAAATACCATAGGAGTTCTTATACGACTGAAGAGGGCGATAGAAAATCATATAGCTGGCTGTAGAAAGTGAAATATCATACGGCCGGGCTACACGAAGCGATAAAAAATTATACAGCCGGGCTATAGTTCCTATCGCCGGGCTTTACATTTCATCGCCTGGCTGTTGCTTTTTCGCCATCAGCTATAAAAGCCTATAAGAAATTGTGTAGAAATTTTTGTGCTTTGTAAATCCTTAAATTTGTACGGAATCACCTTAATATTTACAAAACACTCATTATATTTTCCTTTAACACATATTTTTTTTTCACCAATTTAAATGAGAATAATCCATGCAGAGGGTGCAAAAATTTCCAGATCATGAGTTGAAAACGCTGACTTCGCGAGTTTTAAATATTTGAGCCTAACACAGAGCGGAACGGCGCGCTGCCAGCGCGACATGCGCACTGGCGCCTTCAAACCTAACAGGGATACTTCACGCATTGCGCAATGCGTGAAGTATCCCTGTTAGGTTTGTAGGCGCCAATGCGCGTTCAGCGCTGGCTGCCCGCCCGCCGCAGCGTACCGCGGCGCTTTTTGCAAACTGATTGCGGTGGACGCACTGGTCGTAAGACAGTATGTTGGAGTTTTTTTTGCCAACGTGCGTTAAATATTCAGCATAAAGCTGAAAATCTCAATATAGAGGGAAGAAGCTCATACGAGCACCGTTTTCTCTCAAAGAGATATACTGTTTCGAGCAACACTAGTTTTATGCTTCGCTTTATGCTGAATTTTTTAACGCACGTTAGCAAAAAAAAACTCCAACATACTGTTTTTTTTTGCTTAACCCAGACATTATGTTTCTTGTTTCATTTCAAGAAAAATTCAGCTTAATCAAGATAAAAATGATTTTTGGCTGCAAATTCAAGAACCATTATGCTTGAACCAAGCACCTTTTTTTCAGTGTAGATCTGTACTTTTTTATGATGAATAACTTGTATCATCAGTGAGGCTCTGAATAGTTCACATTATAAGCGAGGTAGCCTTTAAAACAGTATCATGCAAAGGTGAATTTTTACAAACCTCAGGTCAGAATCAATGTAACGGTATATACAACTTTGGAGAAGATTCTTGCGATGGATTCAATTATTTGTCCCTACAAAAAATGCAATATAGAAGAAAAAACTTATTGAGAATTTTGATAATTTTAAGGTACGTCCGTACGTATCTTAAACCTTGTCGAAATCGTAGAGTTTTGTGGAGATAGAAAGTGGGGCCTATAGAAAGTGACCATTTAACGATGCTGCTTTAAAAGCCTCCTAAATCCTGATGTAAACTGTATGAGGAGCTTGGAGGACAAGGCGCGTAAGTGCAGTGTTTGCTATTTCGAGAGATTTGAGTTTGAAGTTTCAAAATTATACGGTTCCTTATAGCCAAAAGTAAGTTAAAACTGACTCTTGAATGCTTGCAAATTGGAATGTGGGAGCGAATTTTTCATAGAAAATACTTTAAGACTAGTTTTACTTGAAATCATTAAATCTCAATTTTTTTAAAAACTGCACTTATGCGCCTCGTTCTCCAAACCCCTCATTTTGTTCTTTCTGAGGAAAATTACTACTTAAAAATCAACAATGAATATAATTATCACTTCGGCAAAAATGTTCGTTCCCTATTGTCACAATTTAAATATCCAGACTTTAAATTTTGTACAGGACAATTTTCATACAACAACATTTTTTTTGTACAATTATTCAAGTTTAAAACTACCCCCAGCTCAATTTTTATCCGGTTAAGGGAGATTCCTTTTCAATAACTTAGTCCAATTGTCTTCCTTCTCGTTAAACCCACGAAAGCTCTGATCGATACCCCAGACTGAACTTGTGGCTGACTCGTGGGTTGGAGGCCTGTTATCATTCGGATAAAAAGTCCGAGGTAAATATTCATTAAACAACTTGGGCCGATCGGCAGGAAGAGAATAAAGTCAAGGCGCGCTGGAATGTGAAGCAACAAAACACAATAAACAACAAAAAGAAACGAAGTTACTTCCCTTCCGAGGTGAAAGAATCGAGGGAAAGATTCAACAATAAGGACGGTTGAGATTTCAGCAAGTTGCGAGAAAAGAGGTTGATTCTATTCATGCATTTGCTCAGAGTTGCAAGATAGTCGAGAAATGATACCGCCTCTCCAGATACCATTTTAGTGTTTGAATCAAAAGGAACTTACATTGAACATTTTCCGCCAAAAAAATAAACAAATCGAATTGTTTTAAATGGAATTTCATTTAATTTGAAGGAAATTTTAGTCGATTTGAAAGGAATTTTTGCGAAACATTTTATTTCGGACGTTTATTTAGATTAAAAAAGAAACTTTCCCTGGGGAGTGATGGGTTTGATTAGGTCTGATTGCGGCATGGTTTAGAGTTTTTCTTAAATTTGCATCTTGTTTCTAATAAATGGGAATATGCGAACGAATATAATATCCGTATCCATATGGTAAAACTGAGAAACTATATCTTACAATTATTTTACATCATGGCTAAAAAATTCTCCAAATATGATTTGAAAAAATGTAAAAACAACTTTTTTAAGCCATGGCATTTAGTACAATTTTTCACTGTCACTCAAAACCATATCTGAGATTTTCATAGAATAACATAGGATTTTTTTTTGTAGAAAAAATCTGCTTTAGAACGGAAATTTCGAAAAAATTACAATTGAGATTCGTTGTTTTTCAATCAATCCAAAACATATTTGTGGATATTTCATCTGAAATTTCAAACCACAGAAGCACAATTTGGAGTATTTTTTGATTTCCAATAAGTCTTTGCTGGATTTCGGACATTTTTTTCTGCTTACAGCCTCGGCTAAAAGGACATTTCAAATGGAGTATCAAAACGACGGAGGTGACGTTATTTTTTTTTCTCATAAAATAAGAGGGGCCCCCTAGTCACCTAGGGGATGCGGCTCGAGCAGCAGAAAAACTCTCCCACATTCTGCTCCGACTGATATCTGAAATTATCATGAATTCCTCAAATCCCAAGGGTTGTTCGATGTAAAATGATGATGCACTGCTGCACTTCACTGACAGGCTAGACGCTGTGGAGAGAAGACCATATCTAAATTGAACTCGGCAGAGAAGGAACTCACCAACACGCTATAATTCCAAATGGAAGTCAGAGGGAAATCCTTGTGTTACCGCGAAAAAATACACAAATGGTTCAAGTCTGGAGTGCTGAATTATTGCCGAATAAAAGTCGCCTTCAATTAGAGATGATACTGTGCAATACAGCTGAAGCTCGAATAGTTGCCCGTTCGAATACTTGCTTTGTAAAATGTCACAAACAAATGAGTCACTCCGCGTAGAAACACCGTATGAACGTAGCAATTCTGCTCAGATTGTTCATTTTTGTCAGAGAGTTTATAAAAAATCGAACAGACACGCTAATTATTTTTATGAGCAAGTAGAAAAAACATTGCAGGATTTTTAGACGTAAAATTTTAAAGGGATCTCAAACCATTCAGCTGCAAATGATGCTCTAAGTTGTAGAGTGTCTGTAGCACTGCAAGGCGTATACGTTGTCCCTTCAAAAATATTTACTCACTCATAGGAACCTTCAGAAAATACTTGACTGACCGTTGCTATTGGCTCGACCGACTAGGACACTTTTAGTCCCTGTAGCCGAAGTTTTTCTTTTTTTTTGTGAGGAACTTTTGAAATTATCACGCCACACCGTTTTGTGATATTTAGTTAATCCAGATCTTGCAAAAAAATTAGTATATAGCTGGGCAGTAAAATGTTATAAAACTACAGAATAGAATCTGATGTTAAAACTACAAAAAAAGCTGCAGGTTCATTTGATCTCACAGGAAAAGATCGCGTTCAAAAGATTGGGATTTGCATAAGTTATTTAAGGCTTAAAAAGCACGGTGCGAGCTCATTTCGGCTCTAGTCGTAATCTGAATTTATCCGACTCGGAGCCAATTAAAAAGTAGGTGACGAAGCAGGCGGCTTTTACTGGGAGGCAAAGGTGAGGGCTAAATATTTTATTATCAACAGGGAGCCTTTAAAATTACGGGAATGGAAAAGGTTGCGAAGGTTGTGCCTCGTAGTGAGGATATATTGTTGCCACAATGTTCAAAAAGCAGGATGAAAATTAGAATTATGTTTAATCCAATTGACTTCGCCAGAAAGCAACAAATTCCTGAGTCTTCATTGTTGACATTGGTGTCCTTTGGTTGTAATTCTTTTAACCAAAGGCGAAACAAAAAGCTGTACATCTTGAAATATTATATTATTTATCTGTGCATGTTCAAAAGCAGGACGAAAATTAGAATTATGTTTAAGAAATTTTTAATACATTCGCCAGGCAAGCAGAAAAATCCCGAGTCTTCATTCTTGCCGTTGATATCTTTTGGTTATAATTAATTTTTACCGTAAGTGGAATAAAAAGTTGTAAATTTTGAAATGTATTATTTATCTGCGACAGTTTTAAATAGTTTTTGAAGGATTTCATGAAATTTTTCCTAGATTGGCTGGTTTTCTATGAGTAAATTAAAGAGAGAGGGACAATTTTGAAACATTGTAATTGAGAAACAGAATTTTGTAATTTGTACGTCAATGTTCTCGATCATGAGCGGGAGTTGGAAGTTTTAAACCATCAGTATTTTTTTAATCTTCACGCGTAGGTTGTGCGAAAGAAAGTTACATTTGAAAAGAAAAACTTCTCATAATCATATTCAATTTTTAGGGGATTTTATTCAAAAAGTATGTATTCATTTCATTGACTTTAAATCTTAATTCCAAATTCTATTCTTGCGCCTGGAGACCACTTACTATCATTTTTTCAATGAAAAAAGCTGTGTTAACAGAACGGAACAGTTACTCCAAGATATACCATGAAAATAAACAAATCAATTTTTTTTGAATAAATTATTTGTGCAGTATATTCTTCCTACAAGTGATACATTTTGTGTTTAAAAATTCAAGTATACTCCTGGATCACATGTTTAAACGTCAAGTATCAGATATTGTCTTAAAATAATCAACCCTCTGACACCCAAGACTTTCTCATATAAGAAAGGACGCGCGTTGATGACGGCGCAGAGATACAACTATTCGTGCTTGATGGATGTCCATGTTGTATGTACAAAATTGAAGGCGCGATGGCGCGAGTCTCGTATTTACCAGCTTCGGGTCAATTTGACCCGGCTTAATCATCGAAGGGTAAAGCGCGTAAACTCACTGAAATAATGTTCAACTGACCCTAATTAGCCTTATCTCATTGTGAAAGCGTATAAACAGTAGATTGATTTTCAAATTAACTACAAAAGCACTCAAATATTGCCGCTCAACTACTCGCCGGTAATTCAGGAAATTTACCATGGTGGTCCCTTTCAAAAATATAAGTTCAGGTCAGGTACTATGAAACTCAAATCGGATCTTCTTTGTAAACTTATTTTTAGGGTATAGAAACTCTTCAACTAAAGTACTTGTGTTGTGAAGTTTCTTTAAACATATGTATCATCTGTATAGTAAGATGACACCTCTAAAAAGCATTCCTCTTGAACAAGAGAAAAACCAAAATTAAAATTAAAAGGAGCAAATGCTCTCGACGACATAAAGACCAACCAAAATCGCTCTCAAATCACGTCATAAAATTGCTTTGATTTGATTCCAAGACACAGACAAAATGAACGAGTTAATTATATCGTAAAGCGATTTTGATGTGACCTTGCGTGGCCATCGTTTACGACGGAAATACGTAATTTGATTGTCATTTTGAACTTGAATTTGGGCGTATCTTTTCCGTGCTGAGCATGAAAGGCGCCATTCATCAGAGATCGAAAGCACGGTACGTTCTTTCTTTACAGCAGAACCATCATGGAAATCCTATTGTATTTACGCGTTTGAAGCTTTCAAATAAGCTAGGTATCAGTCGCGACTTCTATCTCGGTCAAGGAATTTGGCTGAGTGAAATACATTTTATTCAAGATCAATAGTAATAATAAAGACACCAACAGTAACAAGCATTCGCTCTACATCAAAGTCATCTTTTCTGAAGGTGGCGTCCTTTTGAATGAAACTATAATCCTGAGGGTCCTAAGTTTTCCTTGGAGCAAATCAAGACACGTATTTCACAGATTAATTTTTACATTTACGAAGAGAGTTCAATGTTTCGGGGAGATACAGTTTTGTTCGATTCGTTTCAGATCAGGTTATGACGTCCTGTTTTATGCACCAATATTATTCCCTTAGGTCTTACAGCCTCTAGAGTTAAACTTTTGGCAACTTAAATTTATGGATTGTTGTAAGTTTATGATGTTCGTTTACCTCAAATGACTTCCGGTTCGGATCGCTGCGATTTTTTTTCTTTTGTAACAAATTTTACTGCGATTATTGCCGACATAATTTGCTGTAAAATTGCTCAACTTAGGATATTTAGGGTTCAGAATCTTATTTAAACTTCTTAAACGAATATGTAGAGGTTAAATTACAATTGGCGTAACCAGTATTTTATTATTATAGGGGTCAAAGGGTAAAAACTGTAAAAAAATTCTAGCATTGTTCGGGGGAGGGGAGGAGGAGAACCTTGGCTGCATCTCTGCAGATTGATCTGACTTGGGGGTGTCATAAAAATTGATTCTAGGACTTTAAGCTAAAGAAGGAAAAGAAGCTGAGTGGATGTTGCAATGAAGAACATATATTGTTTCTCATCAGTGATTTATGGAAGTCACTTATCTGCATAAAAACTAATGGTACTCATGGTGTTGCTGAAATGAGTCAAAATTAGGGGTAATTTTTTCTAAAATATAGTTCAAATAACGATTGACAAATTCATCGGAATCTGATTTGTTACTCTGCATTTCGCCGCCTAGTATACATATGAACGGCCGAAAAACCATATGGTAGTGTTTTTGATTATGATATGCTATTTTTAGAATCTGCCAATAGAGATAAAGAGATAAAGATAGAAGATAGAAATAGGATAAGGATAGAAATAGGACCATTTTTCACTCGCGAACAGAGTGTTGCCTCCTTTTTTCCTTTTTTTTTGTCGTGACTTCGGAATGAAACCTCGGCTTTGACCGCAAAACGTTGCGTTGAATTTCAAGGCTTTCGAGCCACCCCTGTCAGCTTTGAGTGAAGTCGTTTCGAATGGCAGAGTTTCGATCCTCGCTGTTGATCTCAGTGGAAATTCTAGAATTTGTGTCAGTTTCAGCCGAGGCTGCGCGAATTCCGCGCTAGATCTCGCAGCTGTGGCATAAATGTACGAATTGCGGGTGGTATCTGGTATCCGCCAGGAGGATGTTGTTTCCGGACGTAACACGTTCGCTCATTACCAATTTTTGGAGGCTTCTCACTCGAAGTTGCCAATTTTCCCTGGAGAAATGTGCTCATTTTTCGTTGAAGCTCTCAAATGCAGCTCGGATATGTATAATTTTGGAATATTATTAATGGTTTAATTGAACCGATTATTTTCCAAATCACGCGAGCGCCAACCTCTATTTTGGCGATAGAGTTGCGCTCGTTGCATACCCAAACAATGAAAGCGCTATTACTTTCTTTAAGCTCACAATTTACAATGCGATGCAATTTACAAAGCTACACTGCTTCAAATCTACCCACACACTACCTGACATATTTCCGCTTACAAATGGATCGCATTTAGCAAAAAGGAACCAGCGTGATTACAGTGTTGTAAAAATCATACATTTTGAAAATATATACTATAATCGCGCTGGTTCCTTTTTGCTAAATGCGATCCAAATATGAAAGCAATTCTGTCAAACGGAGCTATGTGCAATATGACATGAGCCCTGTTATGCACATATTCTTAAGGGTCTCAGGGCTCATGTCTTAATGCACATAGTTCCGTTTGATAGAAATACGTCCATATAATAACCACGCAGAGTTCCCCATGAATTGGCAACCGCACTCCAAGGCGCAACTTATTTTATCAACTTCGCTAAATTTTTACATGCAAATGGGTTTCGAAGAAAACAATGCACGTGTGCAAGTAGGAGTGTGATCGCACTGGAGAGCTTGGTTATGGGTGAAATGCTCGACGCTATGTAAAGCATATTCAAAGCATATTCAATCTGTTCTGGGAGGAGATATCTGTCTCCGACAATCTCCTTGATTGGAAAAAGTACATACCGCGGTTTGTGGTTCGGATGTCTCGGATGGATCCGTCTCACAACTTTTCGAAAGTGAAACTGAAAAAGCGCGAATTCTGGTTTGCGATGCTGCAGGCTTCCCGACACAATTCATTTTCCAAGTGGAGACATACTCAAAATGATTCCTTGAAAACTTCCTTGTTTTTTTCTTGCCGTGTGAAGAATACTCTGCGAATATTTCAAGCAATAGCGTCGGTTAGTTATCTCTTGACGGAATAAAACTGTTGCCGGAGATTTCGAAACAGAGCGGAGGAGTTACGCGTTTTTGCAAATTCATCGTCGATTCGCAACATGCAAAGCTTCTTTATCGGGACTGAGCTTCACATCGGCTCAGCTATCCTTCAAACCTCAAAAATCTGAAAAGTATGGTTGATTCTGAGAGTAAGCTCACGAGTCGCTCTGTTTTCAAAGAGATGAATGTGAACCATATTTGGACTAGTTTCGCCAAACGGAACTATGTGCATTATGACGTGAGCCCTGTTATGCATATACTCTTATGGGTATCAGGGCTCATGTCTTAATGCACATAGTTCCGTTTGACAGAAATACGTCCATTTGATGTCGAGGCGCTCGCTCAGCTGCCGTTTAAATGCTCCGAGCCGCACTTTGACTAAATAAATATTTTGACGGCTACCGAGAGCTTAGCGCCCTCATACAAACTCTACATTTTATGTTATTAATAGTCAATACAACAAATTTGGTTTTGCGAGTCTCACATTTTTTTTGTTGATTTAAATTGTAATTTTCCGATGACTGCATTGTGCTCTCATAAAAATAGAGAAGCTGCGGTTTGAAGAACGCCGGAGCACGTCTTACATTCAATGGACCACGGAATTGGGATCAAGATGAAGGCTGTACCAAAATGTATATAATTAAAATTAAATTTCTCGTAAAATACGATGAGCGTAATATTTATTTCAAATTCAACTCATAAATCGTGGTTTGAGTGAGTCAAAATACAAGTTCTGCTCACATAAAACTTAAGTCCACTCCATTCAAATTAATGCGAGTACATTTTATGATACATGAATTTTCCTACGTGTCAACTTCTTTTTCTTTAAATACAAAATTAGAGGGTTTCCATGCCAGAGAAGGAAGGAAATGAGTGTAAAACCAAGCTCCAGCCATCTGCCTAACGTAGTATGAGTTGTTTATCTGGAATTCGCTAATTTTGGTTTTTTCGCGAGCGGGAGGTCACTTTCTAAAATGAGATCTACAAAATTCAACTCTTTACTTGCTAGTTACTGTCAGAAGTTTTCGTTATGATGGAAGTGTTTAACTTGAATTTTGATGCGAAAACACGTCTTTTAAATGTTTAATCCTTACTTCTTCGTATTTCTGCCAAACGGAACTATGTGCATTGTGACGTGAGCCCTGATATGCATATATTCTTATGGGTATCAGGGCTCATTTCTTAATGCACATAGCTCCGTTTGACAGAAATACGTCCAATTATTTCGTTTTCGTCCAACGCAGACTTCAACGCTGCACGCTTATAAGTTCCTTCAATTTTTGTTCACGCAACAAGGGCATACTGTGGAGTAAGAATAATTGCATCAAAAAGTTTGTCATTAATGCTGCAAACGCCGCACCAGCTTTGAGATGCTAATAAACAATTAATGCTTTGAAACGCTTTGTCCTCCCGTATTTTCCTCTCTGTTTTAGTCGGAAGCATCAACCTGAAACGAAAAGATTCATCAGTGCAATTTGCGACGAGCAAAGAGGTACGGAAAATTCTGTTCGATACGCTAGAATAATACCGTGACGAGCAGCTCGATAAAAAATTGTAGATTCAGAATTTGTCGGGGGTTTCTCTCGGTGTAAGAAGTGTTGTCACTCATAAGCGCTTGCTCGTAAGGAACGCGATGTTTATTAACGCTGTAGCCACCCCTAAATGAGACCTTTAGGGATTAAATCGTGACCATTTAAGCCAACCCTGAGTTCCCAGGAGAGCTGCGCCCTTTCCCGTCAAACTCATGCATATTGATTCCCGCATCTGAATCCCAGTTGGCCGATGCCTGTCACTTTCCCGTGTTATCAGCGTTGTCATTGCTCCAAGGATCTTGGCTTTTTGAGCTTCGCTCGGGGAAAATTAGCCGTGCGAGCAATTTCCAAAAAATTGTTTAAATTTGAACACGGTCAGAGATCCTCGCGGTGAGTGATCAAAACAATTTCATAGGATGTATTTACATTGAAGAATACTTCATCTTTAAATGATAAAACATTGAAGTTATTCACAGAAAATTTTTATCGAATAAAGAATTTCTTCAGTGAATAAATTCAACACCAGAATGACAGTGACGATAAAAATCTTTCAGTAAGTGAAAAAAAAAAATCGTGCCATTTGCTATTTTGCTCCTTTTTTGTAGGGGTTCGTATTAAATTTGAGTGTATTGAAAAATCGGAGACGGTCGAATTTCACCAATCTTGAACTTGAATAAAAAACCTTAAAATTAATCGCAAAACTTTCACCAAAAACTGACCATTCGCTCATCGTTCCCATGACAATTGTATTTGGTTGGAAATGAGAATATTTTCAGTAAAACCCTCATATACTGACAAAGAAATGGTGAATACCACAAAAAGTACTCTAATCAATAATACATGCCTAAGTCAGTGAAATCTAAACATTTGTAGAAAAAATAATGGTAGAGTTGTTGTGTAGCCTTAACACCAATTTAAGTCCTTTAAAAGAAGAATTTTCTTTTGAAAAAAAAAAAAAAAAAAATTCATCCACTGTTTAATTTTTAACATCGGTGGTTTGAACAGCTGCTCGAGTGATCCAAGTATAGTAAATGTCTACAAGTTCACCTTTCACGATATGCTGCCAGTGCAGCGTATTTTTCCGTGTATCTCATATTCGATCTTTCTTTACGCATTGAATCGCAATTGAACTGATAAGTTTCCAAATCACGTGAGTGCTAAATTGCGAATGCGAGAAAAACAAGAAAAACTGATTTATTCGCAAGGTTGACAATCTTCGACTTCCAAAAAATGTATGTTCTTGTAAAAGGCTATTTTGAAATCAGACATGATTGATTGGATCGCATTTAGCAAAAAGGAAACAGCGCAAGTATCGTGTTGTTAAAATGTTGCCTCTTTATCATTATTTAAAAATCTCCCAAAATAGCAAACAGTTGTTACACCCGTACACCCCACCAAAAAATTGTTAATTTCAAAGGGAAATAATTGTGTAAATTTTAATACTGTACATATATTTATTATTTTTAGAAGAAAAAACGAATTTGTTCGGTTTTGAAAACACTGTAATCTCGCTGGTTCCTTTTTGCTAAATGCGATCCGACTGTAGCAGGAAAAAAACTACCCTTCAACCACCAAAATAGAGATCGGCGCTTACGTGATTTGGAAACCTAATGGTTCAATTTAATCGTGAGGGCTGATTGTTGAAACTGATAGACAAAGCTACAGACAAAGAAGACAAACGGAATATGGAGGGATCCTTATGGTGGAAGCGGGTGGTTGCAATGGACCAAGGAGTTAGGTAATAGACAAACCATCGGCAACCCATGAGAGACCCTATAGTTAGTCCATCATTTCCCTTAGTCTATAGGGCCACCCATTTTAACCAATAGGATCGCTCCATACTCCCTACGTCTTCTTAGTCATAGTTTTGTCTATCAATTTTAAGAATCTGGTGAATGTGTGAAGAATCGGCAACCGGGATGCTTCCGGACGAGTGATCTCGTCCGCGAACCGAAACCTGTGGTTGCGGCCGGGGCCGGGGCCGGGGCCGGGGCCGGGTGTCGGCTGCGAATTGATTGTTTAGGCGCTCCGCTTCCGCAAGCGACAATTTTGTTTCCTCCAATGACTTCCGTCCCATCGCTTCACTCAGCAACGCCCTCAACAAACGCTCCACTTAAAATAATTGACAACAAATTTTAGGGTTGCTTCAAATAACTTTGAACGGATTTTAGACTTTTTGACCTTACCGTAGACCCTGAACGACAACTTTACTTCACGGAAAATAAAATTATGGTCATGGATTTGATCGAGGTTAGTCCAAAAAACGGCGAAATTGAGAAGACAACTATTCGAACACAACAGCGTGGCTGTTGGCCTACCCGATAAGATGAAGGCACTCCTCTTAATTACCCCCCTTTCCGTTATTAACAATTGCTTTTACTTCTACCTGCTGTAAAAGAGTCCAGGAAAATGTACAAGCAAATGAGATAACTATTCGTACCCCGGAGTAGACATTTTTGCTTACTACCAGAATTGAAGGTATTTCCCTTGATTACGCGTTCTTCAATCAATTTAAAGAGGATGGGATCAGTCATGATGTCATATTTTACTCATAAATTTATTTCTGACAAATAAGAGCGCACAAATTTTGAAAATGCGGAACAAAAATTCCAAAATCAATAAAAATTTAGGAGAACTTAAAAATTAAATTCTATCATTAAACACGGTTTTAAGGTATACTTGCAGTAAAAATATAGCTTGAAAGTATGCTCATTGTACCAATCATTGTACCAGCATCATAGTACCATCAGTGCACTGATGGTAACATCTTTTTCACAGAGCATATGTGAGAACGCGCATCATGTAGGTCATCCGATCATTTTCTACGAGCTTTATTCTCAGAGCTTTAACGGCCTAAAATTGCCCCAACATCTCCAAAACGAAGCATATAGTACTCATAACCCACCCAAGGATCAAAGTGATAAATGAAAGCCTCAAGTCAGTGAGAGAGAAACGTCTTTGCACCTCGTCATTCTCAATTTCCTCATACTCACTGAATCCCGGCCTAGTATTATGATTACTACTCCACCATAAGTCAAGTCCATTCTCGAGGACGCGAGATAGCAGGTCATTCAAAACGTCGCTGTAAAATGTATTCCGCAGAAAGAAGTACATAAGAGGGTAGTTCATCACACGTTCGCGGGCAATGTGAAATTCATACTCGATCCCCGTGGCTGCGTCGGAATAAATCAAGTCTTTCAAGTTGGTGTACTTAGTAGCCATCCTCATTAGGAATGCATTATTTTTTAAAATAGTGTCAATCTCTTTCATAGCTTGCCTTTTCTCGACGGTATCGGCCGATGTATCATTCCAAACGAGGTCAGTATCGATTGACACTAAGTGACAGTTGATATGGGTACATTTAAAAAGAAAACTGTCCGTCAGCCTTTGTCTAATCCAATCAAATTCCGTCTCATTGCCAAGGAATTGCGTGTCGATTTCTACATTGCTAGACTGCACCGTCAAGTTGGAATCCTCGATTTCTTTCAGCGTGTCGATGTCATCGTAACGAACCCGTGAGCTCAGGAGGCTGAACATTCCACTCTGAAAAAGAGTGATGAGTATCATCATACAGAACACAATGACAAAGAATACAATTTTGCCTGTTATCACTTCGACCATTATCAAACGAGGTTGCCCAATGCCCAGAACATACCGGTAGATCGTCATGGTGGCTGAATACAATTCACAGTTCTGCAATGCCTCGTCAGTGTCCGATGGAAGGAACATTTCCCTATGCACGTAAGCCAGGGTGTAGTGGATCGGTATGAAGATTAGTACTGTCATGACTATGAAAACCCAAACCACTGGTGAGAAACAGTAGAACGGCACAACTTCCTGAGGCATGAAGCCCTGGCGAGGGACTCTGAGGTTGTACTGACATGATTCCATGGTCGGTGAAACCAGAAAATGTTGCAGATCTTCCTGATTACTAACTCCGCTTCCAATCGCATACAAATCCACTCCGTACTTCAAACCGGATCCTGAACGAACTATGTGCGCGGAGAAGTCAGATACACGATTACTCCAGTCTTCATATTCAATAGAAACTGCTAAGTTTCCTCCACGACGCACCACTAATAAAACAAACAGAGCATGGTAAAGGAGACCAAAGCTGTTGAAAGAACAATCGTCATCTAGAACGTTGTCAAATTCAAATGGACGAAAATCCTGAATGAAAAAAGTCAGAGTCTTACCATTCATGGAATACCACGAAAAGTCGAAAAAAGGGTCTCCTTCCATGTAAATCCCTATTCTTTCAAAGAACGGATCGTAGTGGTGACATACCTCTCTGAAACAGATCAAAGTCTTGTGACCTTTGAATGTGCGCCATATGAATCGAAACGCAAAGTGCATTGTATCGATGAGATCATCTGCCTCAAGAGCATTTCCCTCCGAGAAATTTGTATTGAGCACGTAAAATATCAAGTAATTCCGGGAATTCCAGACATTGTTCAAGTACAAACCGCGAACTTGGTTGAAAAAATCGTCGGCCAAAACGGAGTCTCCCTCCAATTGAGTGTCGGGGATTGTCAGGTTCGCGTCGCAGGCTCTCGTAGGATCCATCAAAGTAAATTTCAGACTCACTCCATGATGAATACAGTAGTTTGGTAATTTGAATGACTGCTGTTTGTCTGTTTTTAAAATTGCAGATACTTCGGACGATTCGAGCACTGACTTGGGAGCTCTCGAATTTTCAAAATTTTGCGATCCTAGAATGAGGTTTAGGATTCCGCTGAAACTATCCAGCATGATGAGCATTGTTTTTGGTTCGGTTTCAGTGAACTGTAACCTCATGGCTTGAACATCTTCCACTTGCAGGGTTGGTATGAATGCGTCGTGCAGATTATGAATCAAGGTCGTGGTGTCAAATTCGTCGATAATAGACAAGACATGAATCAGTTTGTGCTTGGATCTTTCTATCATAAGTAGACATACCTTGGAAACGAAGGCGGTATAATTTTTCGAAGCAAGTGTTGATGGCTGTAGATAGGTTGCTGCCCCTCTGGACAAAATGCGTATGAGTAACATCAGAAAATAAAACTTCCGCTTGCAAAGCAACATACCTATCACGATGATAAAATTCCCACAACGTTCCTTCTAAGAATTTTTGCTACTAAGATACACCGTCGGTAATAAAATGGTAGGGTACGGGGCTGCAGGATGAAAGGTGTCTCCTGTTAGGAAATATTATCACTGCATATTCACGGAAAAATCAATGTTTAATCCATCGTACTTTTCCGTATTTTACTTATGCATGTCGCTAAGCGTAAACACATTTGAGTACTTTTTGTTAATTCGATATACATCTTGCGAGGAAAACATAAGTTTTAATGTGTTGTAACTAACTTATATTGTACGAAGAAGGTAAGGGCGACGTTAAAGGAAAACCACAGCAAATTTTTTTAGGCAAAAGCTTTGCTCGTTACAAGTCCTAGATCACTGGAAGAGTCATAGCGAGGAGACATCAAATTACCATTTTATCGTTCGCAAAACACTTCAGATGTCTTTCAGTGTTTTGCTGTGTTTCAGATATTTGAAACGACCTTAATCGATAAATTTCCATTTGGCAATGTTATAATTGACCAAGGTTATTCGATATAGATTCAACAATCAAGGCCTTGCTATTCGTCCCTTCCCTCCCAGACGTTAACTTGCTCGAACATGGCGAGACTATTGATGACATTCATTGCAAACGACAAGAAAAATTGATAAATTGCCACTCGAACACACTTTTCTTGCCTGGCCGATAATATTTGTATGAAATCATTTTTCCTGCTCAGACCACCCGGTCCTCCAATGTATCGGTATTGGGAGCTCACAATTAATTTTAGGGGAGGAGTCTGATCTGCAGACAAGCGAATTTGATAAGATCACTACTCATCCTCCGAATATTGCTTTTTGCCTATCTGATGATTTACGGGAGCTTTTCTCTCATCATTATTTTTCTAATAGAAGAAATAGGAAACATAATATTAAAGCATGTTGTCTAGAAAACTCGAAGTACGTAGTTTAACATTGTTGGGCAGTGTATTACAGTTTTTTATTTAATGAAAATTAATCATTGATAATTTTTATAAATCTAAATTTTCTGAGTATAATTTGATTAAGATTTCAATTTTAATTCCCTCAACGCTGACAGCTGAGGTCCCTTTTGCTATGCGCGGTACTTAATGGACGTATTTCTGCCAAACGGAACATTAAGACATGAGCCCTGAGCCCCATGAGAATATATGCATAACTTCACGTCACAATGCACAAAGTTCCGTTTAGCAAAAATACTTCCAAAATGATAAGTGCCGTGCCGCATTCACAAACGTGCTCAATTTTAGGTCAGATTTTTCTTTGTTATCCTGAAATGTACACCCACAAGCATTATACATTTACCGGATTATTTTAAATGGGACCATCATCCAAAGAATCTGTGGAGGAAACGTAGATTTTCATGAAACGGTCCGATTTAACGCAGGTATTTAAGCCGCATCGGAGATAAATATCGCTCCACACAAAATATCAATCAACGTAATGCGTATCGTTAAAATGTGAAATTATGAAAAGAGAGAGCATCAGCATGGGGTGCTTGATTCGGTTTTACGTTGTCAAATCTCAGTATACTTTCCTAATTCGCTCATTAAATCACGGAAAAAAATCAAATTGCTGATTTAACAATTCAATTGTTAAAAAAGTGACTGCAATGTTTCAATATAGATTTCACAACACAAAAATGCTACTTTAACCACCCCGTGGTTAAATTAGCTTTCAATAGTGTTAAATTAGCTTTAATAGTGGTTAAAGTTGCATTTTTTTGGTGTAAAATCTACGTTGAACTATCGCAGTGACTTTTTTTTAGCAATTGAATTGTTATATCAGCAATTTAATTTTTTCTAAACAGAGTCGTCAAAAATCTGATCCTGTTTTGTGCTCGTAGACTTTGTGATGTTCATCGCATGCAGAGTACATTTCCGCCTGGCTCTCTCCATCCATGAGAGTCTTCGCCAGTATTTAAATTCTAGAAAAGTCCGGTTCTGACTGTAGTTTTAGGTTACGCTAGGTAGTGCCCTCCTAATGCAGTTTTCACGGTTCGAGACTTGTTTTTTGCGCGTGTTCAAGTTGCACAGGGCATTTGCATACATACATAAAGCGGATTAAATTACGAGACGAGCAGACCCCGCGCAGGATATTGATGAGTACGTGAGCGGAAAGGTACGTCGTCCGTTTCACTCAAAGACATTGTAATAACTCTGACTCGTCAGACGTGCTCCTGGCCCAGCTCAGTAATGCAGGCGAGTTGATTGTATCATGCACAGTTGAAGACTCGACTGCTGGACTTATCGATGGCTGAAGAAGAGACGATATACAAGGTGTCCGGAACGTATAACTTTCAGGATCGATTTTTCGGCTCATATTATGACTTTATGCTCAAAAACGCCTCATAAGAGAGCTATGCTGGCCCTGCTAAGGAAAAACGCCGTATGAACCTTCAGGCGTTGCCAAATTTCCTTTGATAAAACATGAATTTCCTGGTCAACTCATGAATATTTTCTTCCCAAATTTTTAGATAATTTTGCCCGCAGTTTCACCCAAAGTTCCTGAAATTTTCAAGGAGAAATATTCATATATTTCCTCAAAAATACACATTTTATTGAAGGAAATTTGGCAACTCTCTAATGTTCATACGGCGTTCTTCCTTTGCACGGCAGTATGCGCTACCTTTGCCATGCGCTATGCTTTCTTACAGTCCTTGCA
This sequence comes from Bemisia tabaci, assembly GCF_918797505.1. Taxonomy (NCBI): domain Eukaryota; kingdom Metazoa; phylum Arthropoda; class Insecta; order Hemiptera; family Aleyrodidae; genus Bemisia; species Bemisia tabaci. The sequence continues at coordinate 2,840,571 of NC_092796.1, read as the reverse complement.
CTAAAAATTACCTACCCAGCAAGGAGCTTCGAAAATGTGAAACTTTTTCAAAGCTCTTTAGTGTCGGAATGACGCCACCTGGACAATTGTGTACAATACCTTCGCCGCTTGATTTTTCGCGCTCTGTCATGAGCCGTAATCCATTTTTTCAAATATCAATTACTAAAAGAGATATCGCAATTTTAAAATTCGCGAACTGTCGCAACGTCATTTTCTAAAGACGCACGCTTTTGAAAACACTATGTGGCTGAATCAGCATACTGACCTGTCATGTCGCCAGAAAAACACTTGTTTTCTAGCGGAATAGGACAGGCGCAATCCTACCTCTCACTCTGGCCCGGAACGCTACGAAAACTCCCGAGAGTATTACCCTGATACCGCACAATTTTGGCATGCGATTCATCAATCCTAACCAAATTTGCAAAAATTCGCCTAGCGAGTGTTAGGGGTATTAAATCCAACATTCATTAATTATCACTGAGCAAATTTAATTTGATTTTTGCTCGACAAGTAGCTCATCAACAATCGTTAGTCGAGCAATAGCAGTGATATGTTACTGTAACTTTTGCCCCACTCAATTAAATTGTTTAGATATTCTTAATGTGGGGACTCTAAAATATATTTTTCTCTGAACATAATCCTAGAAGTCCCAGAATGACGCAATATTCTGATGATTGTATCCCGAAATTGTGGAACATCCCCTGTGTGGGTCAGATGTTCATTGACTACTTCACCGTCGCCCAAAATTTCTATGAAATCTCGTATTTTCCCATCGGACGAGTTGGATAACATTTGAAAACTCTTTGTGAAGCGGCACCATCGTATCTCATAACGCACTCACGATAGGTGTGAAGGGCTTATCAAAACATTGCGTGGTGGAGGAAATATGTTAATTAGTCCGATTGATTAATCACAATTGGACGTATTTCTATCAAACGGAACTATGTGCACTAAGACATGAGCCCTAAGACCCATAAGAATATATGCATAACAGGGCTCAAGTCAAAATGCACATAGTTCCGTTTGGTATAAATACGTTCAATTAATTATTTTCAAGCAGTGATCATTCATTTGGCTTGTCGTCGGTGAATTAGTGCGGAGGTACAGTTTTTCGGAAGCGGAGGGGAGTGGCAGTGTGACATTTTTCTAGGTCTATACGTCAGGAACAAGTTACCTGTTACGATGAAAAGGTTACTTAAATGAATTATATTACTCAACAAGAATTTTTTCTGACTCATATATAACAGTGCCCATATAAGGAAATTAAGCACAATTGTTGCTTACAACATGACCCAGAAATAATGTTCCTTGTGGCATGATGTAGGTCAAATGTTTAAAAATGTCGATAAAGTCAACCCCTAAAAAAATGGAAGGACATCCTTGATAGTGAAAGTACGAAAAACAGATAATCGTGGTTTGCGAAGTTGGAGATATCCTATCAAGTTTTATTCCTTTAAAGGATGACTAGTCACTGTTAGGTCTACAAAGAATTGTCTTCGATTTTTTTGTTCCTTGAAGAGTAATCTCTGAAAATTGTGCATATAAATTTCTTCAAAAATAGAGAAGGAGCGAAAATTTTCAAACGCAGAGATCAAAGGTAGACGTAAGTGTTGAGTGTACTTTCATCGTAGATAGCTGTTATAGAGATCGTCGTTCGTTTTTCTTACAAGAGGACTCATCGGAATTTTCACGTGAGCCTTGAAACGTATAGAGATAGATGGGCAATAGGGCTCACCTGCAAAAGCAATTACACCCTCACTATTGAGTATTGAGGAGCGATGATATGACGGTGTCAAAGTCTCACAAAAAGTCCACCGAGTCTACTTTCGTATCGACTGGGGATGCTCCCCTTCAGAGAATCTAAAAACTTCACGATGAACTCAGATATATCTTTAAATTCAATGTTTACTTTAAAAAAATTATCATAATTCATAACCTCACCCTCACGGAAAAACAAACAGTTACCCTCTCAGTTGAGGCAAGATAGATGCTGATGTTGCCGACACTCTTCATGATACACAAATTAAGCGTAAAAATGTTGACCCAGCTTTCAGGAGAGTATTGAAAAGTGACTATCATGAAAAACAGAAAATCGATCGTTTAGAGTAAATCAGGTTTTGATTATTGACGCATTTTCAAAACCTGACGCTTGGCAATGTCAAGTGACCCGTTCAGGGTTTGAGTGTCTCGAGAGGACACTTAAGTTTAAGGGAAAATCCATCGAGAAAGATAAACCAACGCGAAAAATGTGGAAAAATCCGCCGTTCTGAAGAACAATCACAGAGACAGCGAGAAATTTTCATTTTTAGAAAATTAAAAAGAACAGCGGCAGGCGAGACTAAGAAAACGAGGTTATGATGTATTCACGGGGGTTAACAATTTTATTTAGACGAGACGTAATTATTCGGCTCAAGATACGGGTCGCTCATCAGGGCTCTGTCTCGCTGGATTTGCTTCCGGTGGCAAAATGCGCCCCCCGCTGTCAGCTTACTATTCCTCTTGAGAAGTGCGTTGTACCCTTTTTATCTTTGTGTCCGGGTTAAGGATAATTTTGGAACGTAGGTCCTAACAAAAAGATGTAACTTCATTTTCCCTGAATCCCTTAAGAGCAGGAGTTATCAGGACGGTAGGTCTCGTTTGCGTTAAATTTAAAGTTTCGCCGATCATTACCAGTTCGATTTATCGTAGATTTTAGTCATTATAAGTACTTTTATTCAAAAACCGAAATCCCATACTTTAGCTATATCATATAAAATGGTCGTGCAAAAGTTTAACCTTTGATGCCTCAAAGAAAGTTTGAAATTGCTATTTTCAATGTTTAATCAATTTCGATGTATTGACCTTAATGGTTGTTTAAAAAATCTTTTAGAGACATATTTCAAGGTTTTGAAAGACAATTTTTGAAATAAACGTCTCCTCGTGGGCTATCTGGAGACTATCATTTCAAAATTCCTAAAACTAACTCCCACATACTTGATTTGAATTTGGAATCTATAGACTCTTACCCGGTAAGCATCGCGTCAAAACTGAGGATCAAACTTAACAGATAACAGAAACCAAAGAACCAAGGTTTTTCTCTTTTTTTCAAGAAAACAAAGGGTCCGTTTTTTGCAGAATCCCTTGATTTCTCTGAATTTTGTCTCGTTTTCAAAATGTTACTGTTCACAGGCTGCAATGCCCTTATTCTTAAAATTTGACTAAGACAGTCTTTGGTTTTTAAATCATTATTTTTATCGAATTTTCAACGACTCGGCTCCCCTTCCCTAAATGCGAAAAGAACCGAATGAATTCAGAGGAAGTAAGCAACTGCACAGTTTGGTCTCTCTCAGATTTTTCTCTGGTGAGATTAATTTATCAATTTCGTTTGATACTGTGCAACACCTCCGTTGCAAAATAGTTGCTGAAAGCGCCGCGCCGCGGCGGGCGAGCGCCATACGCGCACTGGTGCCTACAAACCTAACAGGGATACTTCACGCATTGCGCAATGCGTGAAGTATCCTATAGGTTTGAAGGCGCCAGTGCGCGTGTCGCGCTGACAGCACTCCGCGCGCCGTTCCGCTCTGTGTTAGGCTCAAATATTTAAAACTCGTGAAGTCAGCGTTTTCAACTCATGATTTGGAAATTTTTGCACCCTCTGCATGGATTATTCTCTTTTAAATAGGTGAAAAAAATATGTATTAAAGGAAAATATAATGAGTGTTTTGTAAATATTAAGGTGGTCCCGTTTCAACTTTACTGCTTTCCAAAGCATTGTAATTTTTTTTTCGATATTTCGAGCTTATACTTTGCTGCAGCGTGTTGTGTGCACAACCAAACGCTCAAAATTGGACGTATCTGACTCTATAAGATTAATGTACAAATGGGTTAAAACCAAAGATTGCGTGCATCTTGGTTTTTTTCCTTTCATTCATCTCTGTATAGTTTCTTTCAACACAACTACGGTTCATTGAGATGAATATCGATGCCATCGCTTGGAAAAGGTTTTACAAATATTTGCCACGATTTAAAAATGTAAATGTTTTTAAAACGAAGTAATATTTTTATTAAAGAAAGAAATAAAAGTATATATAAGGAATATTTGAAATCGAAAATTTTAAGGATGGAAATAAAACCAAATATACACGAATTACAATTTGAAAAGATGAATCAAAATAAGGAAGTAACATTTCATTGAAAAAAATGAGTTACCATAACAACACTTTCTTCTCCCTTAATTTTCTCATTTCGATATTGTCAATATAATTTACATGCGGACTAAAATATAACGCTCGGACCAAGTCGCTGTTGCTTATTTTACGCGTGGACGACAAAACAGCGTTGACAAAAATCGTTGACGGAATGTTTTGAAACCGAGTTTTACTTATAGTGACTAAAGCGCAGACCCACTTTTTTCCCATAGAATGTGGTTTATTCCTTAACTCCGATCCGTCTGAAAATTATACTCACCCTCTTTTCTCGACAGAGAGACAATTTCAAGTTCACCCTTGAAACAAACCTACACAAAATAATCTATATCAAGAACCCAAAAATAGGTGGTAGGAGGTGCGTAGATATGAGAAGTGCGAGCGCCTTCACTTATAAAATATGCAATTTTACTCACAGCAGATGCAGGATAGTCACCTGCCTTAAAATTTAATTACCATCGTTTCTTGTTGGTACGTTTTAATGTTTGGCAGAACTAGCCACTCCATATAATCGCTTAGGCTTCTTCATGACTTTGAATTTTTTTTTTTTGGCAACCGCTCAAGAGATGGTCACAGCTGGTGCTTCTCTCTCTCGATGATAGAGTATTTTAGAAATTATTTTTTTTGTTACATTAAAAATGTTGGTAATATTTTCTTATGCGTAATTGGACTATGTTTTGCAATTAGGAACAATAAGTTCCGACCCGGTTTAAAAGCAACGTATGTGCCATTAGTTTCCCTATGCACGTACGTGTTTTTGTCAGATGAGACAGAATTTACAGCTCCAAATTGCAAAATGCAGTCCAAGTGCTCTCAGTGTTTGACGGATAGGCAGGAACAACAGACTGGGTTTTTCAAATTATTTTTGAATTATTTTCGCGTACACGAAAAGCATGCATATGTCAATTATTCAGTTCGATTATTGAGTTTCTCGGATCAAAAGTGATTTCAAGTATCTCTTAGCTTTTATAAGGATCCTTCTGCGAAGGTATCTCCTCCGATCTTTTTAATACCTTTATTTCTAATTCAATTTTCTACAGGTTTCCATTCAGTGATAGATATTTCTAATGACATTGATGGAATTATTCCTTTCCGCAAATGAACATGCCTGTGACCTGATTCGGATTAGATTATACAGCAATACTTTCGGTAGGTACGAGGTCGGAAGAGATGGTAAAGACGCTATTTGAGCGATGCTTGGTTTGGTTCTGCGATTCACTTGCATCAAAACGTGATTTAATCACCAGAATTCTCATCTTGACAGTATATCCTTTCCGTATTTCCACCCGGTGGCTCCGTCGCAAATAACCTCAACTCATTGAGAATCTCATGGCGCCTTCGTTGCATTTCCTGGTCGCTCGTGCAATTTAAAAAGACGGGAAAAGTAGAATAATTTTTAATTCGAATTTTCTATTTCTAATCTTATACGTGAGAACTCACACTTTGCCTTACGTCCTCTTTTCAACGCACGTATTCTGCAGTTGTTGTCCAATGGGATTGTGAAACATCCTGTGCGGTGCACTCTGCGGGATTTTGACATTTTCGCAGACGGTAGATTATAATGGAAAATTGAAATTTCTCCAAAAAAAATCCTAATTTTATAAAGTTGTTGCGATTTGAAAATAGCACTCGAGGGTTCGTGTTAAAATGTTGACCTAGATGGGAGGAAAGCGTAGGAAAAGAAACATCTTGGCTCAGGAGAACTAAGATCGGATCTTTTAAGATAAGGATCCATCGGTAAAATAGGGTGTTTCTTAGTCACATAGTTTTCTTTTACATGCTTATAATTTTATCTGGAATATATATACTGTGATATATATTGTGATACTGAAAGCTAATGGTCCGAATATCCATACGTTTGGTGTGCAATGCTTTCTGATGACAATTTTTTCGCAAACCAGGTCATGAGCTGAAGCTGAGTTCTTTGACCGAGCGAAAAACACGCCCACATTACCTTCTTCGCAAGGAAAAGTAGTGACTTCCCACCACCTGTGTCAACTAAGCCATCTGCGTTAGAAGAGTTCCAAGAAATGTTCATTCATCCATAAAGCGAATCTGCAAAAATATATTCTAAGGAAAACATTACGCGTTAAAGTTCCCACACACCGATTGATTTACTGCTTGAAAGGTCTTAATGAGGACGAGTCGCAGCCTGAAACGCATGTAATTTCATTTTTTTTATTCGCACAGATTGAGAGTGATGTTATTTTTGGAAAAAAAAAAAAAAAAAAAAAAAAACTCACTTATAAACAAGGACAATTCTACGCCTCACATAACTTTCCACATAAATCTCGGGAAATGAAAAGTGAGCCGTAGGAATAAATAAGTTGGTACCAATGTTAAAAAAATACCAAACAAAAAAATTTACTTGGTAGTTGGTATTTCTCAAAAGCTCTTCTTGTTCAGTTTTTATGCCACTAATGTAACTTTTAATGCGGAGTAGGTACTTTTATGATGGAAGGATAGATGTTTCAAAATCCAAATTTTGCTGTAGTTTTTACATTTTACATAGGCTTATCAGAAAAAAATCTACGTTTAGAAAATCTAAATTTTTTTAGGAGATGTTAATTACATTGACTAAAGATTTAATTTCAAATAGCTTGAATCTTTTTTTGAAAATGTTAATAATATTTATGTTGAATCACTAGTTTCATAGTCGAATGTGGACGTTATATTCGAGGATACAACTCATAGTATAAACCTTATTTCTAAGAAGTTTGGCTACTAGTTCAACAGGTGGTATCGGCAACAGGTCGGCAACAACTTCCTCTCTCCGAGGTTGCCATATTTTTCTGGGTCTTAAAAACCTCCATTTCCCTCTGCAGTTGTAACATATTTTTGTAACCCTTTCTATGTATAACGATGGCCAAGGCACAATACCGCCTATCTGCAAACCGACAATCTTGCAGGATGAAGAGAAGACTTCGCCATGTTTGTCATCCTGAAGTTAGCTTTGCAATTTTCCATACATTGCAGCGCCTCTGCAGCGCTCATCTACAGAATTGGAAAGAAAACTAAAATCATCAGCTTGCGTATTTAAAACTGTAGAATGCGGCAATGTCACTAACTCATTTTTGCCAAAATTGTCAATTGGGCGGTATCGCCCCTCAGCCCTCGATAAAATATCATACAGACTGGAATATAAAAACAAAGCCACCATCAAAATCTTCGTTAGTTTGATGTAATTTACTGTAATGAAAGATTCTAAGACAGCGAAAGTTACAATAGGAAAGCAGTACGTATGTCTTTTGACCTACCTTGAAAATTGAAGGCGAAATAAAGTGCATGCAAACTGTATACCATCGCTGGGTCAATTTTGCTTCATGTAAATTTTGAGTTGTAAATGATGCCACAGTGTTCTATTCAGGGGCTGTTCAAGTATCTTCTAACGCACTCAAGGGGAGGGGGGCTTGAGCCAGTGTTACGGAGCGTTACAAGGGGGGAGTCAAGCCCAGCGCTCCATAACAAATCAGAGCCAGGGGGGAAAAAATTGAAAAAAAAGTGCAATAAATTGCAAATCCCGCCCCTCATGAATGAATTTCTGGTGATCTCTTTCCGTCGTATTGTAGCAAAATATCTCTCAAGAAAAACCCTGAACTTTTTTCAAGCTGTTTTCTCAGCTTTTTCTTGATTTTTTGAAAATTGGAGAGGGGGTATGCCAGCGTCACGTAACTCAAATTAGGGCTGCGTTTCAAAGATAAAGGGGAGGGAGGAGGGTCAACGATCGGAAAAGTGCGTAACAGAATAGAGCCAAACCGGCACTACCTAGCACCCGTTTGTTCCGTGACGGATCAGCAAAACAACACAGGAAATGTGCCATTTAATAATTTTTTTAGTTTCACTAAGCTCTTCCAAATTTCTTACAAATTTTTCTCGTGTAATTTTGTCGTTGGGCAAAATGTTTCTACGGATCTGGGTGTCACCTTGGGAATCTTAAAACCACTTAGTGCGACACACACACACCCTCACACACACAGAAAAAAAGAAGAAAAAAAACTCGAATGGCTCCTTAAAAGCACACATCCAAAAATTCTTCCAAAAATTCCAAAATTCTTCCATCCAAAAATTCTTTTCTCCGTTGAAAATCCAAGCGTAGGTTATTTTATTTACCAAAACCTAAGGCCAGAAAATGAAAGTTGGCAAAGCGGAGCTCGGACATGCGAGGCTCTTGAATTACGGCCCAAATTGGCCGGCCCCGGCCGCGGCCAAGGACGAGAGTGAGCGTAAATTGCATTCATAGATCATTTGTTCCAGGCCTCGTCCCGGAACAAGAGTGCTGACCGAGCAGGATGTGAAACACGCGATGGAGTAATCTCTCTTCTCTAATTTATGAACCACAATTAGGACACAATTAGGACCATCGAGTGCTATGAAGAGATCAACTTCTAAGGGCCTATATATTTGCCCCCATCAGTTGAAAATCTCAGTTACAAGATTTCGACGTTACCTCACAGCCATGGACCTCATTCTGTAAATACAGAAATACACGGAAAAAATTAAATTGCTGATTTAACGATTTAATAGCTAAAAAAAGTGGCTGCAATGTTTCAACGTAGATTTTACAACAAAAAAATTCTACTTTAACCACTAATGTAAGCTAATCCAACCATGGGGGTGGTTAAAGTATCTTTTTTGTCTTGTAAAATCTACATCGAAACATTGCAGTCACTTTTTTTAGCAATTGAATTGTTAAATCAGCAATTTAATTTTTCCGTGTACTCCTTTTGAGGGGAAAAACTGTAATAGAGTTATGTTGGTTGGCTGCGATTCCCCGATGGTGGGTCCAATGGATCATATTCGATGTTGGTTTTCCCCGAAATTCTCCCGAATCTGAGTGACACCTCACTGGTAGCATAGAGCGAAGCATTATGTGAGTTTACGCAGCCACGCCTCGCGCCATTGCGCCTTCAATTTTGCAGATGCAACACGGACATCCATTAAGCACGAATAGTTGTATCTCTGCGCCGTTATCAACGGGGACTTCACGTATAAAGAGAGTCTATCTAAGAGAGGTATCTAAGGGTCATACAGGAAGTGGAACTAGAACCAATCCGAATTTCGACTTGATTGCGGTACAGTTTGCGTTGAATTTAGCACAGAAAAGAATGGAGCAGCCGGGAATCCCACGATAAACGAAGGGCTTGGATTAATTTGTATTCCACTTCCCATATTAACAGAACTCATGGGTTATTTTTGACCTATAATGCTCAAACCGAACATTTAGTGTAAAAGTTTCAAATCTCTGGATATCAGGTTTTTTTTTCTCCAACATAAAAATATTTAGTGACTATTTGCACAATTTTGCATTCATTTTAAATGCAAATTAAAACGAAAATTTCCAGAGATTTGACCTGATTCGGTGGCTTCTTCCAATTCATCGGAAAGAATGCTAAATTCATCCCTGAGCTTCCTTTTGTCATGGGAACGGAGTTCCCCATGATATTACAATCGTTCCGTTGCTTTCGCTATGGGATTCCCTATACCTCTGCGACCTTGAGCGTTTCGCCCAGTCTCCGATTTTTGGTTGATTTTCCGATGTATCAAAAACCGTTGTATTTTTTAGCCAATCATGTCTCTACGTCAAGTTGTGTTGATTGCTAAAATTCGCTTTCAGCGAGTTTTTTTCCACTTTGAGATGTCGTGTCTGACTGGTAAATCTGCGCAGAACCACGAAGTTCCGTTTTTAGGCAAATTCTTTTTTTTGGGAGGTTCTGATTGGTTATTTTTCGCCATCAGTTTTCTGTTCGTTGGTGCAAAAGATCGCCTACCTCGGTGTTCTTGAGAAGCCGCCATTATCCCACCTCAAATTTGAAAAATAGAAGTAAAGAAATAATAACCATCGTACAAGGTGGAAAATTGTTCTGGAGGACTCGTTACGGACAAAGAAGTCAAAATCAGAGCTCGATTGATTGATTTAATTCATGGATAAACAAATATCGCCTCAGCTTACTGCCGCGAAAGCAAATGCATCCTGAGATGAACCTTGAGACACATGATAGCATAGGCAAACAATGTCTCACAGAGAAAGGCGCTTAGCTCATTCCTCCCAAGCTACGAAGACGCGAATCGCTCAAGGACAACTCTTGTGATAAGTCCCGCCCATCGTCCGAGTCTTTTAAATGCTATTTTTTCTCATTGCTCCGCGGATCCGTGATAGCCTAGTTGACTGAGGCGCCCCATTTTTTTGATAAGGTGCGGGCAATAGGTGATCGGGAGTTCGATACCCGGCGATGGGAGTTAATTTTTAATGGTTGTATTGAATGTTTTAGACCAATCATCAAAAAATAATTAATACTAGATGATAAATGTACGAACATTTTCTCGTGAGTTAATATGTTAAACAAAAATACTGGAATATACCTCCTTCATATAATCAGCCACATGTTTCCCCAAATTAATGACGTTATTTTCTTTTTTTCAATAAAGTTTATTTGCATTCAACGTTCGTAAGTTAAGCAAGATGTACCTATTGATACAAATAGAAAGACATGAAAATAGCATGTCTAACATTTCAGTTGTTTTTTTTTTTTTTTTTTTTTTATTTTTTGTTTTTTTGTCTTTTCAATAAAACAAATTGCCTTGGACTAGAATCAGTGTATCTCTGAAGACAAAAGCTAAGTTTTTTGATACAGAAATACTAATATATTCATCCGTTATATAATCAGGGAGATGTTGACCCAAATATTGATGTATATTTTCTCTGTTCGCCCAAATTAATGATGGTATTTTCTTTTTTCAAAAAATAAATAAAGCAATGACATGAAAGTAGTATAGTGCACATCGAACATTTCAGTTACATCTATTTGAATGAAAAAATGGCAACTTAGGAGGCACATAGGTCACTTATGATGCGTATTCGGGCATATGTGTAGAGTAAAAATATCATACTTTACGCCGAAAAAGCGAAACTGAAAGTTAAATGCGTTAACTTCCGAAAACCATGTATAATCCAACGAAAATAAATAATTGGTAAATAACAGCTCTCTTGTATGCAAAGAAAAAAAAAGTAAAAATGTTAAAAAAGAGATGTTGACACAAAATTACATAGCCCTTTCAATTCTGAAGATACTGCAAACGAACTGTACCTTAAAATTTTCATATCCCAGAAGCTAAAGTTCCCATGACGAATATTGCTATCGCTAGCGATTGCAAAAACCAACTTGTTTTTAATAACTTGGCATTGGCATGATCTAACTCAGAACAATTGTGTGGGGGCTAGAGATCCGATTTACCCTCCACGGGAGGCAAACAGCCTTCTGAAAGGCTGGAGTGGTTCCCTCTAACTACACCCACAGGTATTGAAAATTTCCATCACACGAATTGGTTATCTGCTTTATTGCGGGTCTCGAATCATTTCGCCGAAAATTCTGCGTTTACGTGATTATTTTGGAATGACATTTCTGATAATCATAAAAAAATTAAATAGCGATTTTCCCTCTATAGTTCCTAGAATCCAAAGTGAAAATACCTCTCTTTCGACCTTGAAATAAACGTTGTACCGTCAGAGGATCATCATTTAATTTTTTTTTTCATTGCTTCGTTGCATGAATCAAGCCCGAATACCTCACTTTTATGAAAAAAATTCCGAGTTCCATGCTGAGGAATGAAACAAACTTGTCCGGTATGATTGATGCAGCTTTTTCACTTCTACGATATTCATTTTCTCTTCGTTTCATTAAATTGTGAATATATGCTAACATGGTGGTGATATATAAAAGAAAAAACCTCAAGGATTCTTGACAGCATGACGTCAATGGCCTTCATAGAAAATCAGCTTCTTGTAACCGTGAGGGGTGTAAACGCCATAGGGATTCCATATAGCAATTCTCATAAGTTTGTTGGAAATTGATTCTAAACGGTCAAAATTAAATTGATAACATGTCATCTCGAGCAATGCATATATTGCCTCTATCTCAGTAGCAACAGCCTATCGAACTGAATGCAACATAACAATGCAGCTATTAAAATTTCTTGCTTCGAAAAGACAAATATCAGGATCTAAATCAGGTAATATTTCCATGTCCTCCCTTCCTGCTCTTTCCACACACAATCTGATTTATTGTGCTACGCTAAGAAAAACGCCATATAAACATTCGAACGTTGCCGAATTTTCCCGGATAAAATATTTATTTTCGAAGATAGTTGTACATATTTTTCCGTGAAATGTTCAGATTCTGTAGATGTGAGAAATTGAAAAGAAATATTTACAAGTATCCTAGAAAATTCGGGGTTTATAAAAAAATTGGCAACGTCCGAAGGTTTTTCTTATGATTTCTCATCATCTGAGGATAAGGACAGAAATGAATTATAATACAGTCGTGAGAGGCCATGGTATCTATTTATAGGAACTTCTACAGTTAGGATCGTGGTTTGCGCCAGGTGTAATAGAGAACTGGGACTGTTACTCAAAGTTTGTCGGTTAAACAGAAACTTTCATTCAAATTTTTCGCGAGAAAAATGAAGAAATCGTCTGAAAATCTGGCTACTGTGGAGGAAAGTATTGTGAAAACGTATAAGCATTAGGAGCAAAGAGCCGGTATAGATTAATAGGAAGAAATTTGTTCGATTGGATGTAAGGGAAGCACCGTGCATGCATTTGCGTGGGCGCTGGATTCGCACCATTCATTAGGGTGATTGCTTGACGAGTGAAAAATTGTTGAGTTTCTCCTCACCCTTTGAGATCCTTGAATCGAGCTGATTGTGCTCAAAGTGACCGCTTTAAACCAGTCAACATGAAATATACTCAAGTTTCAATCAACGAGGCATCCGATTTGAAATTTACCGAAAGGCGTTTCTTAATTAAACAGCTCTATTATTTAGAAAGGCGAATATGGTCCGAGTTTAACATTGACGCTTCAAGTCGCATCACGTTTATATCTACCTACATTTAGAGGGTATAGAAACTTAGAATTAACTATGAGCTAAACTAAGGATGGATCACGCAAATGAAGGGTAGGGACCTATTTATATTGTGAAGGATTATAAATCGTATACTAGCTGTTTTAAAAATTACATTTTAATTAGTAAAAGTGCTTTAAAATAATCTTCAATAATGGAGAATTCTTGCAAAAAAATTATCGCTTCATCTGAGAGTGCTTAATGAGCTGAGCTCGGAGTATTTTTTAAAAATTTTTTCTGAAATGGAAATCATAGGAAAATCGATTTAAAAGTGAGAAAATGTGCCGCCCTATGACGTCATCTGGCGGAATTTCCCATTTAAACACATGTACTCCAGCAGATTAGGTTATTTTTTCTTATTTCCTCTGATCATCGTTCAATGTAGAAACCAAGGATATCTTTTGATTCAGTTCTCTTCGTAGTTTCATTTTAAACATGTTTTAAAAGAATCAGACCCCTGCGAGTTCTCGATGCTACACTGGTGTCTTATTCTACAAGCATCTTTTTGCATCCATTCTTCTTTTTTTCAGACTCTCTCAGCCCTATAAAAGTTCTGCTGTTTCCAATAACCATCCTCTGCTTTTTCATCAGCCTCACCGCCAAGGGCCTTGGTTTTCTTCTCGTACAGAGAGTAATCATCCTCTGGATTAGGAATCTTGTGTTTTCTGAACAGTTCTACGACCCAGTCAAGGAATTCCTTGTGCGACATAAGCATAATTCTATGGGGCCAAAATTCCGTTTCCAAAAATTCAAGGGCTCTCTCTTGGGACTCGTCTTTGGCCTGCATGAACTTTGGATAACTGATTTTGTACATGTCAAAGAGTTTATATAATTCAGGAGCTAGGGCACAGTTGCAAACGTGAGTGATGTCGCCGGTCATTGGATTAATTTTAGGAGCATGCTCTGGATCTCGACTGACTTCTCCCCTGGTGATCGGAATCAACGACCCACACGCGAAAACGTCCGTAGCATCCCCAGAACCGTTGCCCCCAGGGATGAAGATGTATCCCCATGATTTGGCACATTGTATCATGCAGCCTTGCTTTAACGGCACGCTTTCACAGACTGAAACGTTTGAAGAACTGGGTTACTAACGAAACGACTTAAAGGTTCTTTCTCGAACAGTAAGCATGAAAAAACTAAACGAATTCGAATGCTGATCCTAACACAAAAGTCAGTAGCAAACGAAAATGAATATTATCGCCAGCCGTAATATAAAATAGATCGCATTTAGCAAAAAAGAACCAGCGCGATTACATTGATTTCAAAATTGTGCAACTTCCCATTTTCTTTTAAAAATACTCAATACTTACTCGATTATTTTCCTTTGAAATTGCCAATATTTGGTGAGAAGCAAAAAAAAACATTGCTGTTCTGGGAAATTTTGTAGAAGCAACGTCTTTACAACACTGTGATCGGATCGCGCTGGTTCCATTTTGCTAAATCCAATCCAAATGATGGTGGCCTCCTTCTATTACATTGTGACCATCTGTGGAAGCATCAGTGGAAATGGGCCACGAAACACGGTATGCATTTAAGCTTAGTATTAAACTCGTGTGTTTTCTCCCAAACATTTTATGCAGTGACTACTGTAACAGGGAGTTCTGGAATAAACTCTGTACAAACGATTTTTTGTAAAAAAAAGTTAACTGTCCAATGAATTTTGATAACAGTCTGATGTCATATGATTTCCTTTCCAGAAACACCATGTGAATTCAAAGTCAATGATAAATTTTTTAATTCTGTTTAGTGAAAAATTTGACCATCTAGAGGCTTCTTTCCGATAAAGTTGCGATATCATGCTTAAAGAAACTTCAGCCCATTCTAATATATTCAAAACTGCTAGAACAAAAATTCCGCTCAATGTTTGTACAAATGACTGAATTCAATGATTAGGAACTATTTACACAAGATTTGCGTGTTTCATAGGATCCATACGAAATAAGTTTACTAACTTCTAGAGTGTGGCAGTGGATCAGAAGTCTTCCATTTTCGCATTGAAAGTAAATACTAAAATCAAGATGGCGGATCTTCTGCCGCTCTCTAAAACTGCTAAACTTATTTTGCGTGGGCAGTAGTTCTCATTCGATTTAATTGATTGTAACGTAGTTCCTCTTAGTATAAATATATAGGCTCTATTTCCACATGACCAACGATTGGATGCCATTAATAACTGGAGTGCATTAATTTACAATCGGAGTTATGAACGATTCATAATCCGTCTCAATTCTTCAGCAAATACACGTTTAAAGAAGAAGAATAAGAAGGAGAATAAGAAGAAGAAGAAAAATCTTATAAATAGATCCTTGCTATTATAGACGTCCAATGAATGGGATCAGATGCAGATTTAGTCCTAGTTTCCTAGCCGAGGCGTGAGAAAATAACGCAATTAAATCACAGTAGACAGCTAAGAATTGTGAATTGGTTTAACTTACCCGGTACGTGGTCTTCAGGATCTAATTCTTTTAAGCAGAATTTTTTCAGAAAGGTCTTGCCTATCTCTGCTTCATACATGGGGATCAGTTTACATTCCGCCTCCCAAATTTTCACCAGCTCCATCCTAAACGCATCTCTTTGAGGAGGATTGTCGTCTCTCGCTGAACAGAGGAAAAATATAAATCTATGTGAAATAAAATAATTCTCAGCAAAAGACAATAACAATGCATCAATGTAAAATTATATCTCGTTGAAAGTTTTTTTGTGCAAATGAGTCACCGATAGCATGTTAAGAGGATAACTCGCTTGGAGGTTTAAGCGCGCAGAATGATATTCACAGGAGAAAGAAAACAAAAAATTATTTTAAGTTAACCATGGTGTAATTTAAATGTTCCGTGATGATGTAGAAAACTATTACGACCTTTTGTCACGTTTCATCATTAAATGTGTTGATTCTATTTAGTATACAATAGATGTTATATTATTGTGTTTTTGCATTTTCTGGGAACAAAAATCTGAAATTTATCTCAAAATTTCTCTTCATGTGAGTGAAACCACTTTTAATCTCATTCAACTTTTTTACGGTGCATATCGACGGTGAAACTTAAAAAAAACGTGTACTTTGTTTGCGGTGGTTCAAAATTCCGATCTCAATTTATTTCGTCAAAAGAGGACGAACACTGTTGCATGTTTCCACACATTATTCGTCACACACACAAAAAGAAAAAGTCAAGAATGTTTTGAGAATATGACTATTGTTATTATTTACTATTATTTTTCGACTTCAAAAATAAATCAAGACAGGAAGTCTATAAGCGTGGCAAACCAAGATACGCGTTTTTGCAGTTTTCACCGTTGGTATGTCCCTTTGTACCCCTGAGTTTTCACCATAATAATATATGTAATGTTTATACTTACCAAAGTATCGGAGTAATTCGTTCTGGAGCCGCCTGTAAAGAATCTGGTTTGGGTCGGCGGAAACCATGGGCGCCATATATTGTTCCGGATCGATGAGCTCATCATTACGCCACTTGGTTAGCCTAAACGAACTGCGAGGTTTAGCGGGATTAGGTTTGGGTTGAACCGTGGGCGGAGGACTGGCGGGAGGAGATACCGGCATCGCAGCCAAAGGAAATCGCCATTTTGGCTTCGGTTGAGGCGGAGGTGGAGATTTGTGCATGAAGGGGGGCGACCCTGAGAGTTGATCTCCAACGGACGAGGCTCTAATGGTGCCCTGGGGGGATGATGTGGGGGGTTTTTGGGGTGGACTTGGTGACGATCTAGGTTTAGGTTTTGGTGAAGGTAGAGGCGAAAGTTTCGGAAGAGGTGGAGAGGAGGGCTTAGGTGAATTTTTGGGGGAGCTTCTGAGTGAATTTTTAGGTGAATTTTGGGGTGAAGAAGGGGGGGCTCTAGATGGCGGTAGAAAGGAAGGCGCAACGGGTAGAGGCTCTGATAGTTCTACGGTTGAAAGTATAGGTGAAGGTGTTGGCCGAGTGGTTGGCGGAATTTGGGATTGGGACTTTGAGGACGGCTGGGGTCTTGGCGGTGATCTCTGGCGTGTCTTGGATGGGCTCGCTGAGCTTTTGGGCGAAGAAGAGGTCGGGGCTGTCGGGACGTCATAAGGCAGACCGACGCGCGAAAGGTCTGGTGAGGCTACACAAGAAGGCCGGGACGGAGGTGTATTCTCGCGAGACAGTGTCCGTTTTCCTGGAACGTACAGAAAAGTAAATATCACTGAAAACTGCATCAACTTAAACAAAAACGTTGATTTATTAGTTTTCGTGCTCAGGGTGCAAAATCTGCTAAATGATCGTCCGTCCAAAAGTCAATTATTATTTTGCTGTGCATACAACAGTGTAATGCCCACAATGTAGAAAGGACTCTGCGCCCTTTAGGGCCCTTACATTTTTTGAGACCTTTCCTTAGACAATTCTGTGGGAAAAATAGTTGCAAAAAAATAAGTGAAAAATAAAATAAATATATGAAGGAAAAAAGAATGGTAATGGTAAAGAAAAAGTGGTTCTCTTGATGGTCCTCAGTGTTAATCAATAATTCTTTAAAGCGGAAATTTTAAATACGCGCATGTAATGTTAGATTGGTTTTATCCTGATCTGAGCATTGAGAAAGCTTTGCAGGGTCGGACTGGCTCGCATCTGAGGGCGTAGACCCTTGGCTGGTTAAAGGGGCGTAATGTGATATTTCCTGTTCGGGCATCCCCTTCGTGGAAAGGGGTTCAGAAAATGTTGGCAAAGCAGCACAAGTTTACGCTATTTTCAGGTTCAAAGTTTATTATCGTACAGAGTAAAAATTGTAAAATTGAACGTATTGAAGTGACCGACAGACTTCTGAAATTAAAGAAAACAAAAAAAATTAAAGCCGCTGGACGCATCCAAGCACCATTATTTCCACAAGAACCGTGTCAGTGTTGGGGTTTACACGAGCATCAGGCAAGAACCTGAAAAAAGAAGAAAGAACGAGTATCAACACAGCCGACGACAAGAAAGACGTATTCGGGCCTCTTTTTTAACTTTTCTCCCGAATCTGAGCGACACCTCATTGGCAGCATATAGCAGAGATTGAGAACTCACGCTTCGCGTCATCGCGCCTTCAATTTTTCAGATGCAGCACGGACGTCCATCAAGTACGAATAGTTGTATCTCTGCGCCGTCGTTAACACGCATCCTTTCCCTCGCTCTATTTCCATGTTGTGTTTGTTTCCGTTTGTCTTATTTGTAATGTTGCTTTAAACTAGAGCAGAGCATTGCGAGTTCACGACTCACGCCATCGCGTCTTACATTTTTCATATGCAATGTGGACATCCATCTTGCGAGAATAGTTGTATCGCGTTTACACTTTAGATGTCTCTTACTTTTGAATTTCGAAATAAACTAAGGTTAAGTTTGCCCGAGATATGCTATGATATGTCCAAATCAATAGACATTTTGAAAAGGAAGAAATATGTTTAAAGGTCTCTCATGAGGTCTATAAAGTGTGCGTATGTCTAAAAATCGAACCGGCTATCGTTTCTACGGGAGTTCCACATAGAGAATGAAGGAGGGGGATGATAAAGCGCCTGTATGTCAACAGAAAGGTGACAATTTCACAGAAAAGTGTTTACGCTTCAGAAAGTAGTTCTTGGACCTCTGTTCACCACTATGCGTAAAAGCACCTCTCTTCACTCCTAACTCTCTCTTCTATCGTTCATTTAAGACATTTTCCGCATATTTTCTCGGTCGTAATTTTTTTCTCTTCTTATTTTGCTATCTGTCAGAAGGGCGCGTTTTTGGCGCGCCAAGGGGGCGTATCTGCCGATGGCCAGTCCGAGCCTGAAGCTTTGTAAAAAATAAATGATTTTAGGGGGGGGGATGCAGTGTAAATTCTATTATGAAACTCAGTCTTGATCATTAGCTATGAAATTTCCTAATTTTCCTTTAAAAAGAAATTACTTAGGTGAGGGAGGATGAGTTAATATTAGATACCTGGGACCAGCTACATCTATTACAAAACATGTTTTACCTTTTCGTCCTCGCTTAGTAGACTTCAAGCGGCCAAGACCTAAATAAATAATAATACATTTTTGAGTACGAACGCAGATAAAAGAAAAGAAAAGAATCCACATTCGTAGTTACAGGACAAAGTAATAGAACTATAGGTTGTGTTGCATCAATTTATTGGGACGTTGATTAATTTGACTACATTTTGCACTTCGGAACTATAATTTCTGGCTCAGTTGAGAAACAACGTATGAACCATTAGTATCCCTATGCACATGAGTGTTTTTTCGGATGAGCCAGAAATCACAGTTCCGAATTGCAAAATGTGGTCCAATTCATTGGTAAGCCAAATGCCAATGTGTGCAAGTATGCATGTGTTCTGTAGTAATACGCACCATGGTATACGTAATATTTTGAATCATCATGCATTGACGTCTTTACGAGATACGGACTGCACAACCATTTTGAACTAATTTCTTGAAAATTTGTGAAATGCACAACATTTAATTGAGGATTTGGTTGATTTACGAAAATAAAAAGAGTGGGTAATGAATGATGTTTGTTCATTGGCTAGATGTATCAAAATATTTACCATTTACAGGGTCTAATCTTGGTTGCTTCGTGGTAATAAAAACCCCGAGAACCATCTCTTGTGACAAAAAAGTAGGTTGAATAAAACAAGTAAAAAAATGGAAAATCAAAATAAGTTGACCTTTTGAAGACATATGACCAACCTGGGGATTGTAGTTGATCAATTACTTAAACATTTATGGATAGTCGATTTTCAGATAAAATAGAGACAAAAAATGAATATTTGAGACGTCTAAGAGTATACAGTAATGATCTGAATATTTTTTAACATTCCTCTTAGATTAAGGTAATATTGAGATTTATAGCTACCTGAAGATATACGTTTAAAGCCTTTCTCCACGATGCCTTTAACACCACCCTTTGCACCTTTAAGGAACGGGAAAAATGTGTATAAGTGCAAAAAATACATATTCAACACTAAAGGACATGAAAACATGTACATTTGGCACAGCTTGAAGATAAAATAATAACAGTGTGAAAAATTCGTATTAAAAGCACATCAGAAATGGCTAAAACCGACCCTTCAACGCACAACTGAATAGATTTAACCAGAATCAGCCACATTGCATTTTGAGTTAGGTAATTTCTGCACAGCATACTCTCTGAATTTTGCTAGATTACAAAAAATACACTTGTAAAGTTTCAAATAAAAATTTTGCTAAGTTTTCTATTAAAATATGCAACATGAGAAGCAATTTGTGTATGCAGTGCGTGTTACGCATTTTCAAATTTACCGCGTCCAAGGACATTTTTTTATCAGTCAACGGCAAGCAGGTCTGCTCCGGTTCAAAGGATGTCATCACCTTTCGGCCAAAGTATCACAAGTGCCATGTGACATTTCAAAATTTCCGCCGCCATTTTATTTTTGTACAGAGAATTTTTTTGTTGGTTGAATCTGTTTGAAAAAATCGCTGAAATTTATCGGCTGCGCAAAGAAAATTCAGTGAAATTTTTGGACAGCTTCGTAAAAAAATTTCTCTGTAAAAAATAAAAAGGCGGAGGAAATTTTTAGACGTCGCATGGCGCCTGTGATACTTTGGCCAGAAGCTGGTGACGATGTAAGGAAACTTAGCCTAAATAAACCAAGGCTTCCTCGCTTTAACTTTCTTGCTTTCATGGAAATATTTACGCAATTTAACCCTCTGTCGCGTAAAAGGCTCTTAGTCCATTATGGTATTTAAAAAAAAAAGGATAACATAGTATACCTTTGGCGGACGAGTCCACTGAATCCCACTTGTAGCTTCTCGAACTGCCCGTGCTACTAACACTACCAATGGAATCGCTCCTAGAGCTGATTCTAGAGTTGCTTCTTGAACCAGAGCGATTTCTTAAACTGCCTGTAAAACTTTTTCTGAAACCTGAAAAAATGGGTGAAAAAGTTAAAAGATAAAAATCGGAAAAAGAACAGATATTGCTGATTTTTTGAAATACTAGAAGTGACACGCAGTATTTTCTCATACAATATTAGGTTCTCCCATTACTTTAAATGATAGTGTATGAGTAATACAACAAATTTAATATCTGAACTCAGAACACCGACGGTAATATACTTTGCCCGTATTCGTAAATTCATGTCCAACTGCAGAAAATGCGTGAAGCGGTTTTTTTTATCATTATTATTAAAATTATTCAAGGAACTTTGTCCCAGGTTAAATATTTGTATTTAATTCCTATGAAGAAAATTGAATTCGACACGAAAAAACATGGATGGTTAGTTCACGGACTGGGCTTTTCACCGTCCTCCAGTGCAAAAAATAAATAAATGAATAAATATGTCTACTTATTGAGCAGTGATAGTGAAAAGTATAGAATAAAAACATGATAGCTCACTGTCCCAAGAAAACCATGCTGGATTTTTGCTTTGGGTTGCCGAGTTTTTTTGCGTCGACCCCTGTTCACCTGGAAAAAACGGAAAATAATGGAAACAACGCATATTTTAAGATCGGACCAAGTGAATGCCGATTAAATGATTATGGAGCACAAATATAAATATCAGAGGAACAATGCTAAGTACCCATCAATCATAATATGAATGCTTTTTGAGTAATTTGAATATTAGAAGTAGAATGTATGTCTTGTCATTTTACCACCTTGTTACATACAGTTCGGACCACATTTTAGTGTTTTTGCTTGTTATTTTTAGTCCCTCTTTCATTAATCAATCTTGAAAAATCCGGCAATTACGGAAGTTCCTTCGGAGTAAGCGATTATTTTGAACAAAAATCTTAGATTGCAGACTTAGGAGTTTTTAAAAAATAAAGGCCACCAAGAAAAAAAGTTTCATCTTTATTTTCATTTCCATCTCCAAACCTTTTTTCAAATGCCATTAAAATGAAACATCCAGGGCAGTCACTCTTAGGACTGTGGTTTGAGCCGAAAAACTTTTCTATGATGTACAGTCACGGTAACGCAGAACTATAAAGGCAAAATTTACAGGTTGTGAGCACGGGTCGTAAAAATGATAAAATCAGTAATGATACAAAAATTGAGAAAACCAAGATTAGAGGGCATTTTATCAGTTAGTAACGCGTTGTTCTCCGTTTGATTCTCCTCATTGGAACGCACAGATTACCTTGAGCTGGGTACATTGCTTCAACAACGACACGCTACCCCTTCCTTTCAATCGGATTTGTAAAGAACGTGCCCCAAAAAGCTATTAGGTATCCCATCAAAAACCATGTGATTGCGTTCAAATCTGGCCTTCACTCATAGCTGAGTAGGTAATAACTTTTCTTCTTGTGATCATGTTACACAGACTTAAACCCCTACGTTCCACCGGAAAACCATCTCATATACAGAGGCAGTGAGAATCGAAATGTTTCAATCCTTAGAAACAAAAATTTATTTCTATAGAAAGTCATTTTCCGCTAAAAACGACCAGGTGGTCAATAAAAAAACTGTGCAATATTGATGCCAACATGGTGTTACATGTAACCAATGCGGCACCATGTTTAGTTCATTATGTTGCCACGATGAGACCAATACGGACTGGCTTCATTAGTGGTCTACTTGCGACCAAGTTAACTTTATATATTGCATGGTCGTGTTCAGCGGGGTCACGGCTTTAATTTAATGAGGGAGAAATGAGGCCTATTTTTGAGACATCGAAGTTTTATTACCTGGAGCCAAATCATGAGGATCACATGAAACGAAAAGAAAGGGACTTGAGATGAGCACTGCAAATAGGACGCGAAGAGTCAGCCGTTCAAGTTGAATCTTCATCATATAACACTTTCACACGAAATGAGCACATTTTTTGAAAAATTCTATAATTTGCAATGAACAGTTTCATAAGTTCAATTTTAAGCCCGTCACTCAAACCCCGTCAGCCCGTGCGTGTGCGTGTCATTTCTCAAAATGGACATAACATTTTTTAAATCGTGGATTGAATCGCATTTTTTTGCATTTGAAGCCATGATAAATTTATCGTATCGCTGTGGTCGACCTATATTTAAAAATATATACACACCGTTCCTGCAGCTACAAAAAAAGTAGCTAGAAAAAGAAATCAATTACACCCTTTCTCACAGTTTCAAAAGTTCTTCCATAACCTTGATTTTAGTTCAAGTCGGGAAAGTTAAGATATCTCATTCGGAAACACGAAGTCGGAATTTCGTATGCATCTGCGATGTGGCATTCCAGCCTACCTTTTTCAGTTTTGTGGGCACATGAAACTAGATAGTCTGCGCGGTGAAATTACAGATTGATGAATCCCACTCGGACGGTGTGACAGATTAACTTTTTGATTCCGATGTTTTTTAGGTTAAACGATTTTAAGTATTTAAGAGGAACGAGAGGAACAACATCAGTATTGCCAGACTGATATTTTTAACTTCACATCAAAGCTAAACTTTTACATTTCATTTTCATTTAAATTTTTATTTTGGTTTGTATCGTACAAAATATTGAAGAATAACAATGTTTGAAGGACCCTGACCCCTTTTAACACAAATCTGCTTCAGTGCTTTTCAAATTTCTGAACCCTCTCCTCGTTTCCCTGTCTTAACTGAAAAACTTAATACAAAACATTGATATCTTCATTGAATGGACCACAGACCACGAGTCTAAACTAGAAATTAACGTCACACAAATTCTCTTTAAAATCTTACATAGAAAACGAATAATACAATGGGAATTTTGGAAATCAACGCTTGAACGAGGTATTAGCAAATATTTTTAACGCAAATCAAATTGGAGGTAGATTACACAAATGGCGTCATTTGTATTTTTGCCATTTAACCAATGTTAATTGTAAACACTTATACCTTATTTACGAGTTGAATATCAGACTTCCCGTTAATTAGTTTTTGTTGTGAAACTTTGAAGAGAAGACATCTTGCGTAGTGTTTTGATTTTTATGTCTTGTCTAGAGCCCCATTCCTTGTAGATGACGAAAAGTACCGTTACAAAAGTTCAAGACAAAATTGCGTCTATATAGTTCTCGGTTAAAAAAGTTGAATTTGAAAGGACATTATACGCAAGGTGTAATGCAGTAAGACTGATATCGGTTAAAACAGTCTCATTATCGTCGGCAACGGTGCTAAATGAAGTGTCGTGTCGTCTGATAGGCTAGCTGTCAACGTCCGACAGTTCGTCAGAGACTGACTTGATGCGTGACTACGGATTCCATTTACAATCACGGCCCATCAATCTAGCGAAGACCAATGCCACTCCAGTACGTGGGTATGTGTAAATTGCAGCCCACAGTATTTTTCTCTCATACAAATGAAAAAAAAAATGCATTTAGACGGTGTGAGTCCGCAACCTAGTATCTCAGTTTGCGACGTCGCAGACTTTCAGTTATACTTAAATTTTTAAACGAAAAACTACTCAACGGCAATTCTTTAAAACTGACGTGATTTTTCTTCTCTGAGCGAAGAATAACCTACAAAAGCTTCAAGGAATGATGTCAATTTGTTCTCCTTTAAAAAAATAATATAGAGGCGGAGATTTTCAAACACCGCAAACGAGATACGCCGTCGATTTACTCATGAAGCACTCAATAATTGTATTCGAGGGAATTTTTTCCGTGTAACTGTGGTTTAAATTGAAGCTCTAGCGTGCCCAAAATTGAAGTTTTTTTGGGTCAAATTCCAGTGATCTACCAGCTAAATTTCCATAAATATTCGGTCACCGTTAGGTAACGATCTCTAGCTCTAAATGGACGTATTTCTACCAAACAGACTTATGTGCAGGTGAGAAATATGGGGTGTGCTCTAGAAAGCTGCATAAGAAGCAATGTAAAAGTGGGCGTGATTCCTTTTGAAGAATTGGAAAAGCGGGATTTTACATTCTATCAAACAGACCTATATGTGCCAACTGAATGCAGGATTCATGAGCCGCGAGGATGGGACGAGAGCGTTGTGGACAGGGCTCATGAGTTAAAGCGCCCCGACGACGATCCCCCCGAGGCGCCCCCGCTTTTTCATTGCCGTTGACGTCACTGGCGCTTTATTATTTTCATTCACTCTTACGGCCAGAGAACAAGCGAGCACACCCCATATTTCTCACCTCCACATAGGTCTGTTTGATAGAAATACGTCCAAATGAGCTTGCCATGTCTTTCAATTTTCTCTGGTCCCTTCTTGTAAAACGATTCTCTAGGGGGTCATCCAGATATTACGCCGGGGTGGTGCCAGGGTGAGGGGGTCTTAAGAAGTGCGTGAAAACCTGATGATAGGAGATGGGGAGTCGATAGTCGAACCTACTAGCGTCAGGCTAAACTCGGCGCTACGTAACGTACCCAATACTAAGCTGGAAATTCTAACTGAAAACGACGGGGAGCGTTAATATTTCTCAAGTGATTAGAGAAGGGTATTGGTATCCACACTTGACATAATTTTTAGGAGGGGGCCTTCCTCTGCTAGTGTGTCTGACATGGAGGAGGGATGAGGGTAAAAAATCGGGGGGGGGGGAGGAAGCCTGAGGTTATTAATGAACGGTCCCTAAGTGCACGGAGCACCTATCGCGGTTAATGCATTACGGCCCAGGAGCAAAAGTAATTTATGTACATCGTGAGGTTTGCAAAACATCGTTTCTCCACATTTATGAAATCAAAACGATAAGGCTTTTAATGGAACGCGTTTATGCCAAAAGAAACTATGTGAAATCAATTTAAAAATAGGATGAACTATGTGAGTATGATTTGCACGCATCATTTTGAATTCATCCATTTTCGAATAGTTTTTCTGGCATGAACACGACCAAATCTCATTACTTTAGATGTGTCTTCTCTACTAAATAGAATCCGGTTAATGGCACTGCCATAGTTTTGAAAGAAACCGTGTAAAATCAATTTAAAATAAGAGGAACTATGTGAGTATGATTTGCACGCATAATTTTGAATTTATCCATTTTTTGCATAGTTTTTTTTGGCATGAATACGACCAAATCTCATTACTTTAAAAGCATCTTCTCTGCTAAATAGAATCCGGTTAATGGCACTGCCATAGTTTTGAAAAAAACTATGAAAAATCAATTTAAAATAGGAGGAACTATGCGAGAATGATTTGCACGCATCATTTTGAATTTATCCATTTTTGCATAGTTTTTCTGACATGAACACGACCAAATCTACTTTAGACACATCCTCTCTGCTGAATAGAATCCGGTTAATGGTACTGCCATATCCTTCATTCGAAACAACTTGGCTAGGTATATTAAGTTCTGATCGAAAATGCCACGACCATGGCAAGGACAATACGGACCACACGCGAGAAACTTGATATTGGGACACCCTGGAGGGTTCAGTTTTATTTAGAGATTAAATTGAGCCCTCACTTCCCTCACCGCAACAAGGTATCCAACTTCCTGCCAAAATGCAATATTACCGGGACAAATAGCTCATTAAAAGTTGCCGGGCGTTAATTGAATTTCAGGTCAATGAAGGCTTACAAGGTTCTGGCAGTAAGCTCAGATTTGAACAAAAGTTACTCGACGGGAAATCATGAGCGACTATGCATGCGTTTCCGACCGATTTGATCGAGGCAATTCAATACCGCTCAAAGATAACAAAAAGCTATACAACATAAGTATCATGTTCGCAAGCTTGCTTACACGTAATATTTTCAGGTGCGATCATTGGAGTAAGAATATCTTAGTAAATTATGGAGATAATTTGGACTGTATTTTGCAATTTGGAACTATACATTCTGCCTCTTCTGGAAAAACACTTATGTGCAAAGGGAAACTAATGGCACATACGTTGTTTTTAAACTGGGCTAGAATTTATGGTTCCAAATTGCAAAATGCAGTACATTTAAGAGTTTTCTCTTTAATATCCGCGACTCTTCGGGACTTTTCGGATCGACATGTACCCTGTATCCGAAAAACTGAACTGATCGATTTCAAACTTAAGAGACTTCAACGAGCATTTTCCATAGAAAACATGAGCACCTTCCAAACTTTTTACCCATCTTGATGAAAAAGTCAAAGAAGAAGAAGAAGGAAAAAGAAAGATAGAAGACTAAGAAAAAGAAGAAGATAAAGAAGAAATAGACGTCGAAGGCGAAGATTATGAAGAAGAAGAGAAAGAAGACATTTGTTGAATAAATCGCGACAGGGAAGGTTTCTTTTCCACGAAAGTCACGATTTCATAAATTCCTCCGAAAAAGTCGCTGAAAAAAAAGAAAAGAGAATTGTTATGTTTTTAATGTTGATGTCGATAGGATTTTTTGAAAAGAAGTTAAAATACATCAAAATTAGTTTGAAAACTAGCCCTGCGCCTGCGGGTTCCAGAATACATGTTTCTTTATAGAAAAGACGTTCCCCTTTGCGACAGAACCACATAATTATATCACAGTCTCAATAAGAGTTATGCGGTTATCGCTCAGCACAGCAGCAATTAACTGGACGGATCAGAGTGCGGCTTACGTCATTCGCGAGCCGGGTCGCACTCCCTAACTCTCACGACGGCATTCACGCGTGAAACTTGCACGCTTCCTCTGATTTGCCTTGATGCCAAACCAAGAATCAATTAAAAAGCGATAACAATAAGCAGCTTTTTCGCCTTCATTTAATAAAATAGGCAAATTTTGATGCAGCCAATGCACAACAGTGGCGAACACCTGGCCCAATTTTATAAAATTGGGAAAAAGATCGGTAGGATGGTTAAGATTGGCAAAATCGGACCTGTAGAGAGCACAATGGCGGTACATCTACTACTTGATCGAAAATAATGCTGATTTGAATAACTTAATAAAATTGAATACATGCACGCTAAAAGGAGCTAAGATCAAATGAATTTAATAAATAAGTTCTGGTTACGTACATAGGATTTGCGTGTTCCTAGTTCCTCTTCCTGTAATTCACGATAACGTAATTCCTCGTTGGCGAATCTCAGTTGGAAATTTTATGTAAGTGTCATTAAAACTACTTCAGCCGTTTCGAATTAATAGAACCGATTTTTAATAAATAATTTGTTATATTGCAAAAACGAGTAAGTAAATGCTAAAAGAAAAAATGAAATATCTGTTGAATATGAGGATGAAGACGAGTCCATGTACAGCATATTATTATCTTATTGCTGCTTTCTCTGGAAGATAAATGATTGCATTTGCAAAAGGAACCGAGAGCATTGCAAGTTGCTGGATTGTGCAACATACATGCTTAGCAATGAAGTTACTGAATAATGAACAAATCAGATTTACAAAGTGATTTTCGCTGATCTCATAGTTATTGAAAGTAAAGATAAACTGTATGATGATTGTTTATATTGCAGGGGAGGAAATTTGCATAATCTTACGACACTGGAATGATGCCTGTTCTGTTTCGCAAATGCATCGCTTAAGCTATTCTTCGTGGGAACGATGTATAAGCTCTGCGGGGTTGCTCAAATTGCACAACAAGCTTCCTTATTACTTACGCAAATAGCATTTCAATTTTCATCAGCAGTGTACGTTTCTCTTGGAAGGTAGTAAAACGACGGCAAAGGAGCAATACTGCGTATGACTGACAATTTTGGCAAAAATGAGTTGGTGACTTCGCCGCATCCCACAGTATGAAATACGCAGGCAGATGATTTTAGTTGTTTTCCAATTCTGCAGGGGAGCGCTGCAATTAGGCTGTAATGCATGAACATATATTGAAAATCCAACTTCAAAATCATAGAATGGCGAAGTTCTCTCTTCGTCCTGCAAAATTGTCAGTTTACAAATAGGGATAAGGGCCGTCCGAGTATTACGTAACGCACTTTTTCCGATTTTTTGACCTTCCTCAACCTTCACCCGTAACGCTACTCCACACCCCCTTTTTGAACTACGTAACGCTGACCTGACTCCGTCCCCCAATTTTCAAAAAAAGGCGGGATTTTCAATTTTGTCAAGTTTTTTCCTCCTCGGTTTAGATTTGTCACGTGACGCTGGGCTCCCCCCCCCTTATCATTTTACCGCATCGTAACGCTGGCTTTGGAGGAATGTAATAAATATTTTTCCTTGAAATTTTCAAAAACTTTATAGGTAAAATTGCGAACAAAATTATCTGAAAAATTGAAATCAAAATATTCACAAATTTCCCCCCTGGTAAAAATTGGCTATAGGAGTTGCGTTTCAAAATACCATAGGAGTTCTTATAGCCGACTGAAAAAGGCGATAGAAAATCATATAGCTGGTAGTAGAAAGTGAAAAAAATCACACGACCGGGCTACACGAAGCGATAAAAAATTATACAGCCGGGCTATAGTTCCTATTGCCGGGCTTTACACTTTATCGCCTGGCTGTTGCTTTTTTGCCGTCGGCTATAAAAGGCTATAAGAAATTGTGTAGAAATTCGTGTGCTTTGTAAATCCTTAAGTTTGTACGGAATCACCTTAATATTTACAAAACGCACATTATATTTTACTTTAATACATATTTTTTTTCATCAATTAAAATGAGAATAATCCATACAGAGTGTGCAAACATTTCAAAGTCATGAGTTGAACAACGCTGACTCCACGAGATTAAATATTAGAGCCTAACACAAAGCGGAGCGGCGGCGCACCGGCGCCTACAAACCTAACAGGGATACTTCACGCAGTGCGCAACGCGTGAAGTATCCCTGTTAGGTTTGTGGGCGCCACCCGCTGCGCCGCGCTGCTGCGTACCACGGCGCTTGAAGCAACTATTTCACACCAGAGGTATTGCACAGTATCATACGAAAGTGAAGGCGCTCAAACATATTAGGAATGTCAGGCATCCTCAGAAGAACGGAGCTTTCCTCGTAAAATAAATCAAGATACTACGGCCCGAAAAAAAGCAGTATTCCAAAAACTCACTAAGTCCTAGCATCCGTAATTAGTAACGTTTAGCATACACTTTATCGCCAGGCTGTTGCTTAATCGCCATCGGCTCCAAAAGGCTATAAGAAATTGTGTTGCCGGCTATAGAAGCTATTGGAAATCTTACAGCCGGCCGTAGGTCTATGGTATTTTGGAACACAGATTCTACTGCCAATTTTTACCAGGGCCCAAAACTCATGATTTACCAACGGAACTTTGGCGACGTCTGAAGGTTCATACGGCGTTTTTCCTTGGCACGGCAGAGTAGGCGGTATCGTTGCTTAGCCATCGAGAGGCTGCTTGGAAGAGTCGGATGCGTTTGAGCTAGGTTTCGGGATTTGAGGCAAAAGCGGGAAGCGGTGGGCTCGGTGGGCGAGTGGAGGCTGCTCGGCGCCGCGGCGGCCCGCCTCGCTCGGAATTGTCTCCAGAATGTGTAATTTAAACTTAGGTGTTTTCCTTCGGCTTTTCGAGTCCAGCCAAGCATATTGATTGGACACGCTTTGACCCAGGCTCTTCCTGCTTTCCCTCGTTAGTTCCCGCAGCCCTCCACCTTGAACCCAACAAAACGCATTATTATTCTTGGCCCCCGCTCAAAACTAATGAGCTCCGGAATGCTGGCATGCTAAAGAAAAACGCCGTATGAACCTTCAGGTATTGCCAAATTTCTTTTGGTAAATAACGAATTTCTTGAAAAACGCGTAAAGATTTTTCTTCCAATTTTGCACATAATTTTGTTTGCAATTTCACCTGAAGTTCCTGAAAATTTCAAGGAAAAATATTCATGGCTTCCCTCAAAAATAAACATTTTATCGAGGAAATTTGGCAACTCCCGAATGTTCATACGGCGTTTTTCCTCAGCACGGCAGAATGCGTTCCATCCTGGGGACCCGGAAAGAAACTACACCCATTCGCGAGGATCGCCCACTATCGATACCCACCCATTTGAAGATTCGGCGAGGAATAGATTACTACTAAGCATCCTGATAATCGATCCTTATTCATAGATTTAAATGGCAGCAATCGATCCATCGCAAAATGTGACACGCCACTGGAAAGTACCCATCCGTCCGAGCATGCTATCCCGCCCGGGAGCGAGAAGTTCCGGAGCCCGAATAAACGTTCCTCGGCTAAAAAACGGACGTATTTCTACCAAACGGAACTATGTGCATTAAGACATGAGCCCTGAGACCTATAAGCATATGCGCATAACAGGGCTCACGTCATGATGCACATAGTTCCGTTTGATAGAAATACGTCCAAATGATCGGGGGGTTCGCAACGGGATCCCTTTCGGCGATTTGATTGTATTCGCACTTTGTCGCTCCTTCGTCGAGAGGCCTTGGCCGATGAAACCCTATTTGGACGTATTTATGCTAAAAGGAACTATGTCACACGCAATCCCTATGCACATAGTTCTTTTTAGTATAAATACGTCCATTTAACAATATTATTTGGATAGCTCTAGGCAAACTAGGCACACGGATCGAGTCTAGCAGAAAGGAATCAATGGTTTCCCGAAAACGGAGAGAGATGAATTTCGTTGGGCTCTCAGCAGTGGTCAAAATGGACCGCCTTTATTAGAAAGGAACCAACCCACATTTTTGAAAAAATTGAGTTAAGAATGTTATTGAGTTTCACTAGTCGTATAAATTCTCCCGCCAAAAACTGAAAGTCGAAAAACAGAAATTAGTTTGTGAAAAGAGGGGTTGAAGTTTATTTTATACATTGAGCCTCATGCAGGAACAAAACTTTACATCCTTTTTTCTCAGTTTCAACTTAATGTGGATTGGTTCTTATTGATGGACTCGGTCCAAATATGATTCCTACGAACTTTCTACTGTGGTAGCGAGTGTTGCGATAGCACAACCGTTCTTCTTTACGTTATAGTTGTACCAACACCACAATCTGCTATTAAAAGACAAAATAATTAGGGCAGAATTATCTTAAATTTCACTAATCACAGGGGTTCAGCAAGTACCGACTGCCGCCTAGTGATTTCATTTTAATTAATTATACTAACTTAATAAACATCAATGGGATGCAGGTCCGAGGATGAACTTAAAATCTGACTATGAGCAGTTTCGGGAGGACACATTGAGTTATGACCAAGATTCACATAATTTGTGTTGACAAAGGATGAAAGGAGGATGATGCGCGAGCATTTAATACGTACAGATCATAGTTATGCGGCATAAAGAGATGAAAAATGAAAAAGAATAGGTCGTAATGGTAGAATTTGTTTATTTTGAAAGACAAAGAAAACTGAAAGAAAAGAATCATAAGAAATTAATTCAAACTCACGGGGCAAAAACGAAACATTGGGTAAAAAATCGTCTCTATTACGCAGTCTGACGCCTTTTTGCAGCTTTCTTCTCCTCTGATACGACTTTAAAGGCATGCTCACCCCGACGGTTTCTTCAGTCAATGCCTTTCTGATTTATAAATATCTCTTGTGCGTGAGTCTCAATTTATGCATGTCCTCATTTTTATGAAGTCAAGATAACTTTACCTTCCAGCGAGCTACAAGTCGGGCACAGCTGAGAGAGACGGCCATGTGGGATGTACGTACCGACTTGACCTCATTCGGTAAACATCTCGTTTCCTTTCGTTTACTCTATCTAGCGGAGGGTTCAGTAAACTGTAGATTCGCTCTTCTGATGTATGTAGCCTCACGAGGAACGTAAAAAGCGACAACATGCTTTCGAATGAGGATTTAAAATGTTATCTCTGAAATAAGCATTCTTTGAGAGCACTAGCCGCATAAGTAGAGAAGCTATCCAATCACTTTCGTCGTGGGCGTGCCGAGGTAATCAGTTTTTCTACTTCTTTGAGAACGAAGTTGCGGGAGCCGCGCAGTATGCGATGATATCCTCCTCGTTTTATTACGGGGAAACTCAATAAATGTCGTTGAAAGTCTTAGAGAGTTGATGCAAGAGCAACGACGAAGTCGCTTAATTCATACGCCAGAAAGAGGAAAAGAACCATCCCACTTGTCCACACGCTGTGATTTTATTACTAGGAAAGAGAAATGACCTCATAACGTGATTCTAGTCAAATTTGATAGGTAGCTTCCATAAGAATCATTTCTCTCTGTAAAAGAAAGTACTTATTTAACATTTATTTTAAACCTTAATTATGTTAAAAATAAACAGGTTGGGATGGAGTAGGCATTTTTTTCAACACAGATCGAGCTCGCCTTCATTTTTGAGAGACTTCGAGTTTCATCATGGTTATTTTCAGAAAAATGGATCTACAAGAGGTATTGTTATATGGGGAAATAATCAAATTGTACACTGAAAAAAATTGGTAATGTGGTGAGAGTCCAGACTGCTTGGAAAATCTAAGGTATGAACTGCTAGCACATACGGTCTGGCTTTCGCGACTAGAGCAGAGATGTGCCGTAAACATGTCGTGTATGGAAAAGCATGTGTATGAACTTACCGTTCATACGGTATGGACGCTGGGTCACACGGCATAGACGCTGGGTCCATAAGGCATAGACGCTGGGTCCATACGGTATAGACGCTGGGTCCATATGGTATGGACTCAGAGTACATAACTACATACTCTTCGTATGTAATATCTGTTCATACTAAAATGGACTCTATCTCTATTCATAGGTCGGCATCAAATTTTTCACAGTTCGTATGTGGACCCGACCCATAATTTATGAAGCGTGAGTGCATACATTTTTTCAGTGTAAGGTCGAAAAAATTCAAAAACCTATAAGTGAAAGGACACCAGTGAGGTTTTGCTGGCCCATCAAATTCTTTGGTCAATAATAGTAGCAAGTACTTAATTTTTCTGCGTGCCTTATATTTGACATTTAATTGATAATAAAAATAGTCCACATGTTTGCCGGCAATGACTGAATAACTAGAATACGATAAGCTAACGGATAAGCCAGAATTTCAGTCATAATTAACCATCGATACCAAGCGGCGGTTTCAGGTTTGTTGTACCAAACTCTTAGAATACGAGGGAGAAGGTGTGTGTGTTAGACGCATTTTATTTCTCGTTTATTTGTACTTTACGAGATTATTATCTGCATCCAACTTGTTAAGAGCATATTACACTAACTTTATCTGTTTTGAATTCAAGTTTAATTCTATTGGAAAATTTCGGCTACTTTTTTTCTTAACTAAAAGATTGTCAGAAATACAAGGCCGATCTTCCTCCCCCCTATTTCCCTTTTATTTTTTTCCTCTTTGTATCTATGGACAAATACGAGAAAAGGTCAAAACGAGAGCCGCCTGTCACAGAAATGCGCGGCATTGATGGTAAGGCTTGAATACAACTATTACTGCTCGAGGGATGTCCGTATTGCATATTCGGAAAATTGAAGGCGTTTTGGCTCTCCTCGCCCACGACAAAACAAGCATGTGGGCGGCTCGCTATTTGAAGCTGACGTGAGCGACTTTCCTGGCGATATTTTACTCCAATGAGCATTGAGCGAGGGGCGTAAAGGGAAATTGCGATGGCAATGAGAGGCTCTATTCAGAACGGCCACACATTTGGCTCTACCCTATGTTTCCTCAGTGAGCTCCAAAAGAAGATGCAAATGTTGCCGTCACTCCCATGACTGTAAAGCGTGTCATTAGAGAAGTTGGGCATGATGTAGGAACTTTTAAAGCTTATATCTACGTTAATACGACGAGTAAAAGTTAACAAATGACTCAATTGTTTTTTCTGTATGGAAATTTCATTAAAAATCACCCTTTAAAGTCTATAAAAGTATATAAAAAATTGTAGTTCTGATAAAAAATGTCAGGTTTGACATCTCTCCTCTCCCAATAGCTCGTTTTACTGTGTGTTGGGATAAGTCTAGCATAAGAAATAATTTTTCAGACCATCTCAATCTCGATTCAGCCGTTGAGAAATTTTTAGTACTTTTAACTCAATGAATTTGTAAGAAGCTGCTCTTTCAAATGAATTCCGACGGCTCCGCATGACAAGTTGATGGAATGAAGCTTTAAGTGAATCGTAGTTACAGTTTCAACGTTCTTGAAACGTTTTTGTTACACGAGGCTAAATCGAGTAAGTCATCAAGTTTTCCTACATGTCAACATAAATCATACTGCATGGATCAGTATCTTAAATCGATCAATGCAAAAGAATTAACATAAGCTTGTAACATTTCTGCTCTTAAACTCACGTGTACCTCAAACTGATTCGATATAATTTCTTAGTCGATCAACAAATGTTTTACATCAGTGAAATTAAAAGATTTCTGACTCGATACCAATTTATTCACCGTAGAAAATGGAATGCCATATATACAAGTTGTGAAATACGATGTCACGCGATGTCAATCCATTTTCGAGTGTCTCCTGTTGAAGCCACAGGACTGAAGTTGTTGTAAACGTTACATTGTCAGCGGTTGCAAATATGACCAAGAAGATTGGATTTCGAAATTGAGATCAACAAAGTCACAGACTAAAGAGACAACGTCGTAAATGACGTCGTCTATTTATTCTATCACGAGGGACAACTAACGAAATACATTATTCCTTCTACAGTCATGGATAGAAAAAGGAGGTGTTCGCACTGCGGGCATCTTGGATTTTCTTCATGAGGTAGGTCGGCACGGACGATTTTTACATCGATTTTTTTGGAAATGGTGTAGTATATGCAAAAAAGTCATTCTATATAAAATTTTTGAAATTATAACATGAGTTGATTTAAGCAAAAAAATCGAACGTTATGGTCCGTTTTTCATACTTCGAACTCCGGATTTTGCTGGAATATCGACGCCATGTTGTACCGACCTTCGTCTCGGGGTAAATAATCCTCAAGATGCAAACACCTCCTCTTTTTCTCCTCTATGCTCTACAACGAGAATACTTTGCATAATGTAAGTCATGACGTTACCTTGGTATTTGATCGCATGATCACCGACTTTTTATTGTAACGATTGGTGGTTCCACAACGTAAAATGTCTCAATTCTGTAGAGAGGGACTCTATAGGCATTCAAGATTAGCGTACATCTTTCTGATTTCTAAAAATAACAGGCACCGTCCGGAAATAGTTGAACTATCTTAATAGGTTTACCAGTAAAATCATTAAAAAGCGTAAGTAAGACTTTTTTGTCATTGAGAGGTATTTATCACATCAAAAGATATTTGATCAAATCGCGAAGCATAGCAATTATTCTCAGCCATAATAGGAAATCTTTTTTCTTTTAGAAGTCTCTGCAATAAGCGTGAGCGGTAACTTTTATAAAGGTTTTTATTCTTCTTCCTCTAAGCTTCAGGTTATTGTCATAAAAAAGGAAAAATGGAGCTAGTTTTTTTCGTACACGGCCACTCATTCATCGCAGCTTTAAGCCTTGGACAAGGAGATTCTTTTAAAAGCGGTATCGCGTTGGAGTTGAGTTCGTAAAAATTTTCTTAGGTTGAACGCCCATGGGTTGCAACTGTGATGATTTTCGACCGTTGGCAACGCTGGATTTTCTTCATTTAAATCGATGATGTAATCGATTCTTGATGAGGTAACCTACCTCGAGGAACGTGATAGTTAGACATGAGGGCATTTTAAATGGAAACTCCTGCTATTCTGCACAGAAAAAAAGGAATAGAGATTTTACATAAAAATAACCAAAATAATTCAAAGAATATACACTCTGACCACGCAATTCACACAAATAGTTGAGTTTATGTTTTATTTTTTCATTTGATTTAGTTTTAATTTCCTTCCTTTGGTTCACAATGGAAGTTCATACCACTCTAAAAAGTCCCAGACATTTTAAAGTCTTTTTAGCCTCGTTCTGGTGAAAAAAAAATAATAATAATAAAAATAAATAAATAAAGAACCTTAAATACCGATTCTCATTTTTCGGTGCCAAACTCCCTTCAATGTTCCTCTGAAGAATATTAGGTCAAATTTCCAAGTCAAAATGTGCATGATCAATGATAATGGAAGGGTTTGAAATAAATTTCCAATAGCGCCAGAAATTTTCTCAAATTTGGGATTCGTCTTTTTATAACCCTGACTCTCTTTTGGAAGATCAATTTTTGGCATGTTCCGGTGCTCTTTGCTATGCGCCGAATGATGCAAAATAAATCCGTTTATTCTGTAACATATTTGCGTATCATATTTATTTCCACGTCAAAAGCTTTTCCGCCATTTTAATCACAAATACTAATTAATTTTCATGCACCTAAATACATATGAGAGGCCCGGTGTTGCCAACTTGACCGTGTATGTCATGAAATAAGATTGTAAGAACCGATCAGACGGATCTTTGTTTTCTACAGTATTGTTGTCTATAATTACTTTTTATCGTGCGACGAAAACGTTGTGGACAGTGCAAAATCCACCATCAATATCAATGGTGCAAACGGCATCCTATCCCTTCAAACAGAACAAGTCTTCTTTCTCGCTTTGACTTATATTGAGTTTCCTTTTTATCCCTGAGCGAGGAGTTTAAGTTCATTGATATCAGGGTGAATTTGAATGTTCATTTTTTGTGATTTTAAATTTATTTGATGTGAGCACTAAAATCTGAGTGTTTCATGATGAGAAGTAAATTTTGCAGCGCTTC
This sequence comes from Bemisia tabaci, assembly GCF_918797505.1. Taxonomy (NCBI): domain Eukaryota; kingdom Metazoa; phylum Arthropoda; class Insecta; order Hemiptera; family Aleyrodidae; genus Bemisia; species Bemisia tabaci. Next base: position 2,803,169 of record NC_092796.1, on the reverse strand, counting down.
AGTTCAAACCCTTTTCTCCATTATCGCTGAAACCAATTCAAAACTTTCACCAAGGTATTATTTTACCGGGGAAAGATTGATTTTTACCGGCATTTAAAATACGCAGCAAAAGGAAATTGAAACTATGAAATTATTTATTCTTATACTTTCTTATACTGCATTGTTTGTAGAACTGCCTTCATTACCCGTAATTACTGTGAATAATTGTGTAGTAAGTATTCAGTTGAAAGCATTTTATTGGTTCTTATACTCCATCTACTAGGAATCTTTTTTACACTTTTCTATAATTGGGGCTAGAATTACATTATCACGCGAGAGCTCTCATCTGAATTTCTCTGATCACGGCAAATTCCCAGTCAGGGCGTATTCATTCTTCGGCAGAAATTCCATTAAGTTCAAGTGAGCCATAAAATCAGATGCAGATTTGATTCGCAGATTTGAGCACACATAATTTGATTCCATTCTAATTGAAAGTATTTGAGAGAGGAGTGAGTCTCATATTTCAATCCGCCTGAGAGATTGTGGTTGAGTAGAGCAATTTTCGGGAAACTTATAATGTTTCTTGCGTATTTACTGGAATTGCGTGTGAATGCTAAAAAAAATTGACGCCCGATGGCCCAACTTTCCTAACATTTGATTCAATTCCCTTTAAGGTAGTTTAATTTTGTTTATGAGTTTAAATTTGACGCCTCCGCATCTAATCCCTATCTTTCAAACGCAAATTGATTGAAACCAGATTGACCCGGCCGCATTGCCAGATTCTAATAAAAATAATACATTGAAGAGAGATATATACATTTAATACAAATTGGGAGTTCATATCAGTCCAATTAAAATAAAAGATTTAAAAAAAAACTTATCGGGTGTATAAACGAGTTTTCTCTGAAACGGTCTTGTCCCTTTATTATATTTTTTTTACATATTTGTTATTATAAAGTATAATTATTATTGATTTCATCAATTATTCTAAAGATATATTATTAACTTTTACATTTCATCTCTTTCATAGTTTGGAAAACTGCTTTTGGCTACCTATAGCATATAGTTCCTGGATAAATCAATTTAGATTAACCCACGAGGGGTCCGCAAAGCGAACCTCAGAGGGCGCGAAGCGGCCAGAGAGCGTATCCCCTAATATCTCAATGAATTCTAAGAACATATAGCTGGAATGCAGCTCTCAAGACTATATTTCGGTCATTTTTCAGAAAAAATCTGGCATCACGTTATCGACAAGGTCTTCCCGAATCGGCAGCGAAGGGGAACGTTTAAAACGGGTATAATTTAATTCCAGGCAGCCGGGGCGAATTTGTTGTCATTTGTCATTCAATCACGCCGAGGAACTAATTTGAGCCCAATTTGGGTCTGTTACATATGTTGCATGATCACAAAATCCTCCCGTTTTTGAGAGGGTGAAGGGTGGAAAGGGTGTCGGCGGCTGGGAAATAACCACTTATCTGCAATGCTAAGGAAGAACGCCGTATGAACATTCGTGAGTTGCCAAATTGCTCCGGAGGAAACATGTATTTTTGAAGAAAATTATGCGTATTTTTGCTTGAAACTTTTAGACGTTTTAGATAAAATCGCGAACAAAATTGTCTGAAAAATTGAAGGAAAATATTCACAAACTTCTAGTAAATAAGTTTTTATTGAAGGGATATGGCAAAGTCAGAAGGTTCATACGGTGTTTTTTCTTAGCACGGCAGTTAAGTCGTGGCGTGCGTTCCAATCGCTTAAAAATCTAAACATCCCTTGATTACCGCGAAAGACCGTAAACTTTTGAAGGTCACAGGAACGCAAAACGAAAATCCCCTTGAGACCGTTTCACAAAAAACGTAACGCACTGAGGATGAGTCGAAAGAGACGAGAACTAATTTCACGAGAAACTAAGGGGTACGCTTCCCGCCCGCTATGCGGTCCAATCCCTGAAGTGCTTCGCTAATCAGGCATCATGCGTTACGCGTTATTCGTATTATAGTACGGAAAAGATAAGAACAAAATTCTACAACGAGCTGATTCCTTGTTTTCCAAAATGCTTGGTTTCTTCCTTCTGAACTCGATCCATATGATAAAAAGTTGTCGTTTAAAAGCACCTTAAAAACATTTTGTTGAATCCCGAAAGTAAAATTTAGAAGTACCGAGAGTTGTCTCTTTTCGGGGCTGAATACATCAGTTGGATTGCTATGACCGTGAGCGAAAGTTATGTACCTAACATTAAAAGTCCCTTTACTAGATTAGAATCCTGCTTAAGTGGAGTAAGGCTGCCCTACAAGCGTGCCTTTACATTAAGATTACGGCCTCAATTTCGAAGGCTATTTATGATGTTGAATGTTGGCTTTGGACAGGATCCTGGAAATCGTTAGATATTCGCGTAATTATCCTAGGACTAGCTGAGCAGATCGCAAATTCGTCGCTTTTCCAGGAATTCCGTTTTTGATTTCGACTGGAACAGAGAGAATGTAGGCGGCGAAAATAATTGCGCCCTTATTACAGTGGTTATGCAATTCGAGCCATATTCTGGTCGAAGTAATTGTGTCACGCGTTTTGATCCCTAAACTCAACTTCCGACGAGATGTGGAACAAATTAATGAGGTTTTGGGATCAGGGATGAATTTCTCAGCAACGCTGCAGTATCTACCTGAGCCATCAGATCAATAGGAGTACAATCGAATGTCTTGCTTCGGAATTCGCCCAATATTTGTATTTTTTTGGTAATTGATGAATATAATATGCGGTTTCAGAACATTTCGTCAACGTCCTTTGTCCGCGCACCTTTTTTGTCCAGTAGTTTACGCCCACACGTAAAATAAGCAACGGTGACTTGGTCCAAGCGTTATATTTTAGTCGGTATGTAAAATTATATCGACTATATGGGAATGAGAAATTGAGAGAGAAGGAGGTGTTGGTATGGTTGCTCATTTTCCAAATGCAATGTACCTTCTCCTTTTGAATCATCTTTTTAAATTATCATTGGTGAATATTTGGTATTGTTTCTATTCTTAAAATATTTATATATGTATAGGTACTTTTTTTATTTGTTTAATTTTTTCTTTACGAAATTATTACTTCATTTTGAAAACATTTATATTTTTAAAACGTGACAAATATCTGTAAAACATTTTCCAAGCGACATTAATCTCAATAAGCCGCAGTTGTGCCGACAGAAACTGCAAAAATGAATCAATGAGGGGAAAAAACCAAGAAGCACGCAATCTTTAGTTTTAACCCAGTTGTACATCGATCTTTTAGAGTCAAATACGTCAAATTTTGAGCATTTGGTTGCGCGTACACCTCGCTACAGCACAATAAAAGCACAAAGTGTAAAAGAAAAAATGGAATCACCAATATGTAAAAAACACACATTGTATTATTTTTCTCTTTTGATAAATTGATACATATTTTTCCCCATTAATTTAAATGAGAATAATCAATGCAGATTGTGCGAACATTCAAAATCCTGAGTTAATAAACACGCTGACTGTGCGAGTATAAATAGTAAAGCCTCAGAGAGCGGAGCGGCGTGCTTCTAGCGCGAGAGGCTCACTAGCGCCTACAAACCTAAGTGGATACTTCACGCATTGCACAATGCTTGAAGTATCCACTTAGGTTTGTAGGAGCCAATGCGCGTTTCGCGCTGGCCGCCCGCCCTCCGTGCAGCGGCGCGGCGCCTGAAGCAACTATTTCACAACATAGGTGTTGCACAGTATTATATGAAATTGAACGTATTAAGAATGACAGGCATCCTTTAAAAGTACAGATCTTCCATTGCAAAATAAATCAAGATACTTGTCGTACACTGGAAAAATCTAAGAACCTATAGCTCAGGCAAATATAGAGGTTTATCCGGTTCAGGTATAACAAGGTGGGAAAATCTTGCATGATAATTAAGTCCTGTTACACAAAAGAGGTGTAGAGAGTCTTAGTGAATTTTGTCTCATGGAATTAACGCTCCCCCATTTTTACCAAAACTCTCAACTATTATAATCTCTATTATTATTCTTCGTTGGACCAAACAGACAAAACAAAAAAACAAGCAAACCCTGATTCTTCAAGACATTTTACATTTTCATCCAAAAACGTCTCGAGCAATTGTCGTTTGTACTTACATGTGGGCCAATTATACCCTAATATGCCTTTAAAGATTTTTTGTTCGTTAGATAGAGCTTTCCGGCTTAGCTCCGTTGGGTCTCTAATTTTGTTTTAAAATCTCTGAGTTGGGGAGTGATCAAAAAAAGTAATTTTATTTTTTCCAGGGAAAACTCTCATGTGCGCCAGATGGCGACGGATGAATAGTGATGAGCAGGTTCCAAGGAAAGTCTCTCAAACTTGCCGCTGGCTATATATGCCTTCTTTGAGGAATTTTTCACTAAAACACACGCATTTCCTTTTTTGATTTCAGATCAATCTCAGAAATCTTATTCCACTCACATCGTCCAGACTAAAGCGATCTCATGAACACATCATAAAAGGTAAGTCGGATATTTTCGCTGTGCTAATGATCGAGGCAACGAAATCAAGTGAGGCAAAATTTAAATTCGAAGGTCAACGCTATTGTTCGCCAAAACGATGCTTGATGAGCAACTTGTTGACAAGAATCAACTAAAATTCGCCCGATGATGATTGACGAATGTCGGGGTGAGCACTTTGCCAAGCGAATTTTTGCTGAGTAGGTTAGGTTTGCTAAACTAATTGCTCAGCTTTTTCGTCATTAGTCAGAGCGTTGACAATCCGAAAGTAACTTTTAGGTACATTTCAGGAAAGATAGCAGTGCGGGCTGCGAGGTCGCTAAAATCGTCGCTCCTCTGGCGTAAGGGCGTATCTCTTTTCCAACATGAGCCGCGGAGAGCATAGAGTTATATGAAGAGCATGGCTCACGTGGAAATCGAAATTTGCCCTGACGCCAGAGGAGCGGCGAAATATAGTGTGTCTAATCGAGATACGCATTTTGCAATTCTCACCATCAAAATTACGAATTTTCCATTCAAGCAGTAACCCCACTTACTGAAACTTGAGATCTCCCGAAGGGATGCATTAAAACGCTGGCTCCTCCGCAGAATACTGCCGTGCTATGGAAGAACGCCGTATGAACATTCGAGAGTTGCCAAATTGCTCCGCATCAAACAAGTATATTTAAGTATTTTCAAAGTTATGAATATTTTCCTTTAAAATTTTCAGATATCGACGGTGTAAGTCGGCAATCACATAATCGGTTCGACGTGCAGATTCCTGTCACACGTTATTTTTTAAACGAAAAACTACTCAACGGCAAACTCTCTAAAACTTTCGTGATTTTTCTTCTCTGTGCGAAGAAAATTCTGCATAAACTTCAAGGAATGATTTCAATTTTTTCTCTTTTAAAAAAATACCCTGGTAAAAATTGGCAGTAGAATCTGTGTCCCTAAATACCATAAACCTACAGCCGGCTGTAAGATTTCCGCCGGCTACACAATTTCTTATAGCCTTTTATAGCCAATGGCGATTAAGCAACAGCCAGGCGATAAAGTGTATGCTAAACGTTACTAATTACGGATGCTAAGACTTAGTGAGTTTTTGGAATACTGCTCTCTTTTCCGGCCGTAGTATCTTGATTTATTTTGCGAGGAAAGCTCCATACTTTTGATGGATGCCTGCCATTACTAATATATTAGAGCGCCTTCAGTTTCGTATGATACTGTGAAATACCTCTGGTGTGAAATAGTTGCTTCAAGCGCCGTGGCAGGCGGGCAGCCAGCGCAAAACACGCATTGGCGCCTACAAACCTAACAGGGATACTTCACGCGTTGCGCAATACGTGAAGTATCCCTGTTAGGTTTGTAGGCGCTAGTGCGTCACCGCTCCGCATGGTGTTAGGCTCTAATATTTAATCTGGCGGAGTCAGCGTTATTCAACTCATGATTTTGAAATGTTTGCACATCCTGTATGGATTATTCTCATTTTAATTGATGAAAAAAAAATATGTATTAAAGGAAAATATAATGTGTGTTTTGTAAATATTAAGGTAGTTCCGTACCAAACTTAATGATTTCCAAAGCACACGAATTTCTACACAATTTCTTATAGCCTTTTATAATCGATGGCGAAAAAGCGACAGCCAGGCGAAAAAGTGTAAAGCCCGGCGATAGGAACTTTAGCCCAGCTGCATAATTTTTTATCGCTTCGTATAGCCCGGCCGTATGATTTTCTCCGCATTCTACAGCCAGCTATAAGATTTTCTGTAGCCTTCTTTAGCCGGCTATAAGAATTCCTATGGTATTTTGAAACGCTAGCTCTTATCGCCAATTTGTACCAGGGTAACACAGAGGTGGAGATTTTCCGACAGAGTTGCGTTTCCGCAAACGAGTTATGTGATTGCCGACTTACACCGTCGATATGTTAGATTACACTGCAAACAAAATTGTCAGAAAAATTGAAAGACTTATGATGACAACTTTCCCGATTGATTCAAACTCTATCGAAGGGAATTTGGCAACGCCTGAGGGTTCATACAGCGTTCTTTCTTAGCACGCGGCAGAATAGAGAGAACCCGAAAGTTCCGAGCAATTCCTCTGAGTGCTCGGTTGGTTGACGTAAGAGACTGGTCTAGCTTCCTACACACTGCCAACATTTACCGCAGGAAAGGCGGAAGTAAGGAAATATGCAGATGCACGCAACGTCTACGAGACGTTCAAGGGAGGCCCTTCTTCTGCTCTTAAGGCTACACAATTCCCCGAATAAGTTCCCTGCTTAGTAAACACTCTTTAATTAGTTCGGCTCCCACAGCCGCAGCCCCTCCAAGTATCCTCGGAGTCTCTGCTAACTCCATTTCCGCCTTGTCTTTAACTTCATTAACATGTGAGCATCGGGATGTAATTAGTATTTACCTCGGTGACAAAGCCACGCGCCGGGGGCCCTCCATTCCGTCCAAGGTTTGTTTAGGCGGGACCCTTCACGTCACGTCATGATGCAGTTAAAGGAATGGATAATTGAATTAATAGCAAACATGGAAACTGTCATCGCGTAATCAGGAGAAGGATAATTTTTAACGTGAAATGTACACGGAATTATATACGCAATAGTCACCCTCCAGCCATAGTAGCACAAGCGCCATGCAACGTTTAACAATTTCCGCGCCGCCATTTTATTTTCTTACACAGAAATTGTTCAACGAAGCTGTCCGAAGATTGCACTGATTTTTCTCTGTGCCGCATATAATACCCAGTGAAATTTTCGAACAGATTCGACCAAAAATTTCTCTATAAAAAGATAAAATGGCGGCGAATTTTTGAAACGTCGCATGGCGCTTGTGATACTTTAGCTGGAAGATGACAAAATGTATTTTAACGTTACGTGGTAAGCCACAGTTCTCACGCATACCGACAAAAAATTAAGTTTAATTTCTTCCCTTCCCGTGACACGCCTTTTATATACCGTGCCTCATGGTCTGGTTGCCTAAATCCGCGGCTGATACATGATGCATCACCCATTGCATCCTGGGTTATTTTGAAAGCCTCTCCATGGCGAGAATGTAGTTGTATTTTCTCATCGTGATAATTAAACGTGGAGACCGTTTAGAGTGCTGGTAACAATTTTTTAATTAATGCCGAGAACAAAGAAATCTATTATGACCCTTTATGACCTGCTAAAGCTGCTGCTGAGCATGCTGTGATGACAGAAGTTGCTTTGAACTACGAAAAATATCCATAAGTTTGAATCGATTTTTTAAAATTGTTTTGTCTATATCTTGTTTTTTCTCGATAGTAGTGTTGAAGACAGGAGAAACTTTAATTTAATGTCAAACAATTTTACTTGACATCTATTATTTGGGATATTATTTAATTTTATGCGACTAATGTCTATATTTTAAGCTTCGCAGCTCATATTTACATGGAAATGTTTTTGTTTTCCTTTTGGCACCATATAAATATACCTCATAGCTTCCCTCTATTAATAAGTTCAAGTTGTCACTCATCGATTAAACTTCCTTTTTCTCCCATAATTCTTCGGTTGAATTAGGATTATTCATGATCATGCCGCGCTTATCTAACACCTCCTGTTGGACTTTCCTGCTTGTTTAATACTATTTAAAGAAGCGGCACGCTTGCCTGGTCGGAAATCTTACATTAATAGTGTGAGAGTGTAAATTTTGGAGAAAAGTTACTTTTTTGATACAATAATGTTAGGTCTGCGCTCTCTTTAGGCCTTTCTTTCATTTGCTTATCCTTCTCAATTTGTAGTTTTAGTGGAGGGGAATTGAATTTTTGAGAGAAAAACGCGGGTGTTTTTCGGTTTGAGTTGCCACCTTAAGAGCCCTCTCACCTGGATACATCATACAAAATATAAAGAACAGGACATTTTACGCCAAAAAAGACGGTAAAGAAGAATTTATTGGTGCAGTTGACAGTAACTTGGTACCAGACGGGCGTAAGGCTGCAGTACAGTTTATATCTTTGATAATTATGAACTATAGGGAACGAACAGATGTAAGAAAGTGACATGTTTTATGCATAGGCAGTCTGTTATCATTCTTTTTTGTTCTTGTGTCTACCTTTTTTTAAACCGTTATCACTATTTTTTCCGTCGTTAGACTTCACCATTATAATACGAATCTAAAACTTGCAAGACAGACCTTTTTATCTTCGGATAATCCTAAATGGATATTCGCAAGGAGTTTGCGGCAAGAAAAAAACGTCGTTTAAGTCTTAAACGGCTTCCAAATTTCGTATGACAGAGAACATTAATTTTCAAAGATCATTTGTGAATATTTCCCTTTGAAACTTTAGACACATTGGATTAAATCGAGAATAAAATCCTGCATGATGTTTAAAGATAAATACTTTTTTGCTAATCAGTAACCTGATACCATTTCAACTCGGTTATTTCGTTCTACAGATCACCCGCTTCTTCAATTCATTCCAGATTCAGTTGATCCGGTCGATCGATGACGAAACTCCTTCAAACAGAGCGAGTAGGCAATTTCGCTACATAGGAGTTCGAATAGTTGCTCCATGGGTCTGTTGCACGCAGGAGACGCAGACAACCGAGCACAATTTCACGGGGAAAATTCATTTCTGCTAATCGATAACCTTACACCATTACAACTTGGTTATTTCGAGACTCAGGGCTAGATTATACAGATCACCCGCTTCTTCAATTCATTCCAAATTCAGTTGATTCGGTCGATCGATGACGAAACCCCTTTAAACAGAGGGAATAGGCAATTTTGCTACGTAAGAGTTCGAATAGTTGCTCAAATTGTCTGTCACAAGCAAGACATACAGTCAACTAATTACACTTTCTGCGGTGGCAAATTTGCTCAAAAATCACGTTGGTCACATAAAAAAAGTCGATAATTCACACTTTAGCGCGCAATCTGCGTAGTTTGTAAAACGCTTTTTCAAAATCGCGTATGCGGACAATGTTTCGTGACGGTCGGCAGTTACGTTTGCCCGGAGAGAGACCTGACTTAATAAACAAATATCTCACGAATTAAGTTATGAAGACTCCTCAAGTAAGATTTCAGTCGATTCAAAGCTTTTGTTTTTGCAAAAAAGAATAAAAAAATTGGAAACAAACACTTTAATACGAGTGAATTCACAGAGTAAAAAACTTTAAAAGCTGGGCAACTTCATAAAGCGTGTTACAGACCACGCAGATTGCGCGCTTTGAGTTTTCAGACTTTTTCTATGTGCCAAATGTGATTTTCAAGCGAAATATCCCTTCAATAGTATATTCAGTTGCCTGTATCTCTTGCGTGCTCTCAGTTTTTATAATTAGAAATTTGACAACGCCTCAACGCTCATATGACTTTCTTCATTTGTACAGGAGATCGGCTCAACGAGATGAACCCGGCTGAGCTCGGCTGGAAAATACCTCGTCCAATTAGCCGCACCCACGTCCCACGCACTTGTTGCGCGGCGATTGGGAACCTCGCCGGGGCCGGGGAAGTAGAAAAGTGCACCAATAATTAATGGGTCATAAGCTACGTAAACAGACGGTGTCTAAACAGACGGAGCGAATCTCCCAGCTTAGAGCAGGGTGCTCAATCAAAGGCTTTTGATTTTAATGAACGGTGCTGATGCCACCCGCAGCCCCCATGCCTACGCCCGAGCATAGTTGTCAAGTTGGGTTGAAAAATCGGGTTTCTTCATTCAATTCGCTTTTATATATAAACTCTTAAGGCGCAGCTGGCAACCTGGCACCCGCGATGGTGGGAAGTATTTTGATGCCGTTGCGGCCGATGAAGTTGTGAATACAATGAGAGTAATTCGACTGCATATTACAATAAGGGACTGCTATTTCTGGCTCTAATTAGAAACAGCCGTGCTATCGTGTTCTCAGTTTGCCTATACAGATGATATGTGCTCTTAAGGTGATTCGATGGTTGCTATTTTTTGTGTCACAGCGACGTGTGATATATATTTTCGCTCCATAATTTCAGCTACTTGTCATTTTTTTCGAATTTTTTTGATCGCACTTCTGTTGTCATGAGACTAAAGAATTCATGTACCTTTGAAAAAGAAATTCAACGTATTAAAGGCCGGGTTTTTTCAGAGGACAAATAAAGCATTCGAGAGCAGTTTCGATATCAGTATCGGATGCGATATTTTTCCTCTGAAAAAACCCTGCCTTTAATACGTAGAATTAATTGTGCACCCTTGAAAAGGGGTTGCGCCCATCTGCGTCTGGAAAACGACTCAATTTGCAAATCGGTGAATTTTCCATATGTCTCGAGGAACATACTGTCTAAACAAGTCAAGATGTTGTTTACTCCTCGGTTGAAATAATAAAACATGATTTGAAGTTAGACAACGTCTGGTGTAATGGAGCTGACTGTGGTTGAATTCGTTCGTTTGACACTTTCCTAAAACATGAGACTGTGGCTTTCCCACCGCGCCGCACCGAACACTGCACACTAATGGGATTCGTGCAAAAGAGGGGGATTTCAGGTTTAATTGATTAACTCATATAAAATTTAGTGACTTTCTCGATGTTGCTACTGTTTTCTCCTAAAATCAGCCCCAAAGCTTGATAAAGTCTCTAAAGTTGCGGTTGTAACAATGTGGTGCTTCCAGATAGAGCCCACGTCTTCACGCATATCGTCACCATCCGGCCAAAGTATCACAAGCGCCATGCGACGTTTACAAATTTCTGTCGCCATTTTATTTTCTTGAAAAGAAATTATTGGTTGATTCTGTTTGAAAATTTCACTGAATTTCACCGGAGGCTCAAAAAAAAAATTCGGTGAAATTTCCAGACCGGCTTCGCTGAACGATTCCCTTATAAAAAAATAAAATGGCTGCGGAAACCTTGAAACGTCGCATGGCGCTTGTGATACTTTTGCCGGAACGTGACGATATGATGATATCAGAGCCCACCCACGTGCGTTAACGCACATGGGTTCTCTATAGGCTGCAATTGGGCTGATTACATTAGCAGAGTTACCGGGACCTCTGGGCGGAAATCTATTCCTTGGCACCAGAGTCCTCACCCATAGAGGAGATTTGAGATCTTTTCTTGTGCTCAGGTGCTAATTTGTAATGAAACTAATGTTACTATCGCACACATTATTTGGACCATGTTTAATAGAAAGGAACCAAGCGACATCGCCTATTGTCAAACTTAACCGGGCAATTTAATTCTTTACAAAAGAACGTTTTTTGCGGATTATTTTGAAAATTTCAGGGCATTTGCCTCGGCTATGCAGTAAATTCACTGAAATTTTCACGAAAATCCCGACAACCGTTTTCGAGTAAAAAAGTAAATTTCTTTCTTAAATTTGACAATAACTGATGTGCCTTGGTTCCTTTCTGCTTAACACTGTCCATTTGTTGCAAATTCTGCTGAGAAACCGGAAATTAAAATGCGAAGATGTCGCTCTTGCAGGATCCGAATCGAACTTTTCACGATTAACTTTGACGTTTCTTGTTCCAGATTGTATGGAAGTGCAGAGTGAGGAAGGTCAATATTTTTTTAAAGCATCACAACGAGACAGTAATATGGTCTGTGGCGTCTACCTCTTGACGGACCCGGACAAGAACATCGAAGTAATTTTTGACTACCTCAACGTACCCTGCGAGACGAATGGACTCGTATCGGTAAGTTTCATCGGTTGTTATTTTAAAATGGTATACACAACTGGGCTGATGGAAAGAACAGTATGTGCGAAGATAATCATTTTTTAAGCTCTCAGCCAGTAGGAGCGCTTTTTTTATTTCAACCTGCCTCTAAAATTCTAGTGCACTAGTCTGCCGTGCTAAGGAAGAACGCCGTATGAGTCTTCAGATGTTGCTAAATTTCCTCCAATAAAAAACGCATTTACTGGGAAAATTGAGAATAGTTTTCTTCAAATTTTTCGGACGATTTTTTCCGCACTATAATCTAAAGCATCTGCAAATTTCAAGGGAAAATATGCATGACTTTCCTCAAAAATAAATATTTTATCGGGGAAGCTTCGGCAACGTCTGAAAGCTCATACGGCGTTTTTCCTTAGCACGGCAGTAGTGGTAATGCGTTCAAATGGCGCACTAGCTCAAAAACAAGATGGTGGAGAGGGTCCTAACATGTTTAGAATCTCACAATATATAATTCTGCATAAGCCCGAGCCTTCGGGCCGAAAGTTAGGCGGGGACTGTTGGACTGACCCGGGCGCGGGTGGCGTTGGCTTCCCCCGATGGCCGGAAAAACTCCGATTTCTCAGGTCAAGTCCTGGTCAGCCTTTGTTCTTTCTCGCAAATCAGTACTCAGACTGATTAGTAGATCGAACTGCTGGTCACTGACCACTGGCTTGGTAACCAGAGGATGAAAAGAGATCTCTACTAACGCCGTGCAACTCCTAGCCGTGGTAATAACATGTTTTATGAATAAATTCAAACTTTTCGCTCATATAAGAAGAATAATTTACCTGGGTTAAATTTCACGCTAAACGTGACTTTGACAGTTTCAGCAATATGAAAATACGGCAACCTTAATCTTGGCGCTTTGGCTCAGCTATAGCAAAGTGTATACACTTTGAACTCAGGGTAGGAAAGAAACAATGCTCGGTTGAGTGGTCATGCCTAAGCCGTTGAAGTGCGCGATTTGACTCGCGTACGGTATTGTTTTTCTTATGACCGGACAATTCTCTCCCATAACCAATGTATAAAAGAAACGTTAATATCTTAACTAGGAGTTGATTTCAGTGGTTTTCGTTGGGCGAATCATATTCCATGTGAAATTCTGGTCAAGAATCATGTACCAGAGTGCTTAAATTCGTGCATGGTTTAATGATTCATTCAATCTAAAAAAGCAGACGTAGAGAACTTTCCTAACTTTTTTCGGAAAAAATATCTTATCGGAAGAAACGTGGCAACGTTGGAATGCTCATACGGCGTTGTAACCCAACGTGGGCCTTTTGAGCCCTATTATTCGATGCCGCGATTATTCTAACGCGAGTTCAAATAATCGCGCTCGAAACAGTGCTGCCGGCGTAAAATGCATATCAGCGCCTGCAAGACTGTGGGATTACTTCAGGCATTGCGCGAAACAGTGGGATCGGCGTGAAACGTATTAGCGCCTACGAGACTGCATGAATACTTCTCGCATTGCGCCAAATGCAGTGCATTTCGCAGAGATTATGTTTTTTCTTAAATTTAGAAAAAAAGGAACTTTAAACTTTTCTCCACCGCGTCTGGTTTCTCTACATGAAAGGAATGTGTTTTTTTCCAGTTTATCGATGGTTGGGAGCTGAACGGACAGTTCTTCCCGAGCATTGAGGACCACCCAAAACCCCTGCAATCTAGGTTCACAGAGTTCTGTGGACAGAGGAAGGTGAAACAAGTTTTCCAGTCGAGCCAAAATGCAGCGCTAATTCAATACAGGATTCCGACCCGAGGCAACGGATTTGGCTTCTCCGTTCGATTCATTAAAAACCCAACTCGTAAGTCATATTCTCTCATTTAATGTGACTGTTCACGGAAAAAAGGGTTTATTTTGTTAGAAGAGCTTTTTGTATGAATGTAGTCTGGGTGCTGTGTGAGAATAGGTTATACATGCAAAAATTAAAAATGAAAATTAAAAATAGTTAATTTGTTTGTTATTATATTTGTAAAACGAAGTTAATTTACACTTGTAAACAGGTGGTTGTAACATAATTTGTTGAATAAAAAAAAAAAAAAGAAGAGCTTTAGAAACCTCAATTATATGTATGCAAAATGAGAATTTTACCGTTGAAGAAACGTTGTTTAGAGAGAGAGAGAGAGAGTTATTTAAAGTTTTAATCATTCATATTTGGGGTTAAAAATAGCTGAAATTAAATTCTAATTTACTACGCGCATTTTTAAGAAAAATGAGCCAAGATGTTCTTCATTTTTACTCAGGGACGATAGAGAGTGCCTTACATTGATAGATCAAATACCGATTTTCTAAACCAACTTGACAAAGTTGACCCTCTAAAAAAATTTGCCCCCAGGATCTATGGTCCCTTCTCCTGTGGATGGTCACAAACTTGATCGTTTTATAAAAGCCCAGATTATATTTTTTCTCTTTTATCCGTTGACCGAGAAGAAAATTCGCTTAAAGCTAAGAGTCTGAAACCAGCCTGACCTCTTTTTCATGTCCCTGCTACCACCCTCAACATTCTCTAACGGACATTTTTATGCGTTGATCTCAGGGAATTTGCATGCGATTTGCACTGTTCTAACTATTTTAACACTTCATCGCGTCTTTTATTAATTGTTTGCGCAATAAAAACGAGACCCAACTTTTCAACGTTGAAGCGCAAGTTCTATAACTTTTAACGCAAAGTTGCCCTATTCTCAAAATACATTTTTCATGAGTAAATCTACTCAATTCATTAGGTTTGCACAATAAATTCGATCCAACAGAGGCCAAAGAGAGGAAGATTCTTGTTAATTTTACGCATTTATTAAAATTAGAATCAGCTTAACAACATCACACTTTGCCAAATTTCCTCTCGTGTTCCATGTATTTGACCTGATATTCCCGACAAAATTCTGTCTTGCAATTCTGGGAGTAAACCTATTAAAAATGTAGGAAAAATTCACTGTAAGTGTCAGGTCAGAATGTTGTCTAGGGTTTGACCCCCCTCCCCGCTCAATAGGTAATAACGCTAGGAAATTAAACGATGCGGAATGAAATTAGGCTGATTTTGGTTGAATGATCCACCTTAGATTATAGGTATATGAGGAGTGTTGCCATCTTAATCCTTTTAAAACAGAAAAAGGGTGACACTCGCCGATTGGTCGATGCGTTTTAGGCTTTCGCGAATATTCCTCTGCTCCCACTTTTAGACCGCGATAAACACGATGGCAACAGAGCTCCATACGTGACGAGAGAATGGGTCTGTTGCACCTCAAACACGATCATTTCGAGGCCCGGGACTAGATTTTACGGATCAGTCGCTTCTTCAGTTCATTCCAAATTCAGTTGATTCGGTCGATCGATGACGAAACTCCTTCAAACAGAGCGAGTAGGCAATTTCGCTACATAGGAGTTCGAATAGTTGCTCAATGAGTCTGTTGCACGCAAGATATACAGACAACCGAGCACAATTTCATGGGGAAAATTCTTTTCTGCTAATCAATAACCTTATACCATTACAACTTGGTTATTTCCATGCAGACTCAGGACTAGATTCTACAGATCACCCGCTTCTTCAATTCATTCCAATTTCAGTTGATTTGGTCGATCGATGACGAAACCCCTTCAAACAGAGAGAATAGGCAATTTTGCTACGTAGGAGTTCGAATAGTTGCTCAAAAGGTCTGTTACAAGTATGATTTACAGTCAACTGATTACACTTTCTGTAGTGGTAAATTCGCTCAAAAATCACGTCGGTCACATAAAAAAAGTCTAAATCCACACTTTAGCGCGCAATATTTATAGTTTGTAACACGCTTTTTCTTTACCGCGTATGCGGGCAGTATTTCTTGGTGGCCGGCAGTCAGGTTTGCCCGGAGAGAGACCTGACTTAAATAAACAAATATCTCACGAATTAAGTTATGAAGACTCATCAAGTAAGATTAACTTCACACTTTTCATTTCTCTCTTTATGACAGAAATTCTTCCTAATCAGGTTTGTTTCAAGGAGCCTCATGAGCTTTATGGAAAGCCTGAGAGGTAAAACTGAAAAAACAATGAGTGGCACATATATGGCAATAGTCTCCCTAAAACAGTGTAGTCTAACTTACGAGTATATACCACGCCAAAAGTGTGGATTTTTTAAAAGTGGATGACCTTTTGAGGTCAGATAGTAGCAGAAAGAGAGTGACGAAGATTGGTTACTGATCTGAAATATTACGTTTCATTTCTATCGCATCGGAAGGCACAGATTAGGTGGATACAGGAAAACACCATCACGACACTCGGTTTTCTCTCTCACGAGCATGGATTGCTAGGGAGGAAAATATAATCGAAATATTTTTAGGTGCGCACTTGGAATCTAAACAAACTCACCTCGCAATAGCGGGCATTTGAGCCATCGATAGGATTACGGGCTCCCGAAAATCGAGAATTTTAATTTTTATGGTCCGCCGGAGCAACGCTAGAATCGAGAGATTTAATCGTCGATCCAGGATTGAGGTGTTTAATATTCAGCCCGGCTCTCAGCCATGAAATGAAATAAACAGTCCCGCTTGGGTCGTCACTGTCCCCGAACAACGTTGCCGGTGTGAACAGAAAATAGATAACGACGGTGAAACTACCAAACCACGTATCTCGGTTTGCGACGTCGCAAACTTCCTGTCATACTTTATTTTTTAAATGAAAAACTACTTAACATCCAGTCTTGAAAATGTCTGTGATTTTTCCTCTTTGTGCGGAGAAAATTCCGTGAAAATTTCAAGGAATGATATTGATTTGGTCTACTTCAAAAAAATAAAATGTGAGCGTAGATTTTTAAACACCGCAAACGAGATACGTGGTTTGGTAGTTTCACCGTCGATAATCATTTACCTCTTCATTAGATCGTTCAGTGGTTCATTATGAAAATTGTTAAGATTAGATTGAATTGATTTATTGCACTGCTGATTGCTCAAAAAATCCCGGCGTATGACTGAAAAATAGTCACAAAACACTTCCCTAAATTGATAAAATGCTCTTCGAGTTTTTGAAAATTTATTTGAAGGGGCGTCTATTAGAAATGATGGAGTTCCAATTTCCTGAAGGTCTTTGGGAGGATAGAGAACTTCGGTGGCTGGGTATCGCAGAACGTCATAGGGAGCGATGAAAATGGCTTTTATGGGTGTACTTGAAATGAATATATTTTTTCATTAAAAAAATGATTTAGAGTGAAATCTCTTTTTTTTAATTCAAATGATTTTTTTCTTCAATTCAAAGAAATGTCATTTTATCATCGATGACAGATTTAACTTCCTTTGAATAAAAAAAAGACAAGTATATAATTAAACAACATTTCTTCAACTCTAATTTTTTTAAAGTAAATAAATAAACGAATAAATTAAAAAAAACCTGAACATTTATTATTTCAATTAGAAAGAATTTGATGTTGAAAAAAATGTTCAATGCAGTTTGAAACTTTAATCAACTAGAGTCCCAATTTAACACGAGATTGAAATTCTGGATACGCATGTGATCGTTCAAAAGTTTCGTATTTTTTTTTTTTAATTTTTGAGACTCCTTTTTTACCTGTATTTTTTAACATATGTCTTTATCCTTCACTAGTTTAATTGGTTTTCAGTTAAACACATTCCAGCTCTGAGTTCTTCAAAATAT
Source organism: Bemisia tabaci (assembly GCF_918797505.1). Classification (NCBI taxonomy): domain Eukaryota; kingdom Metazoa; phylum Arthropoda; class Insecta; order Hemiptera; family Aleyrodidae; genus Bemisia; species Bemisia tabaci. The sequence goes on along the minus strand of NC_092796.1, from coordinate 2,785,463 downwards.
TAGTAATTTCACTCATTTTTTCTTCTGAAATGAAGAGTCTCCCTTAACTTACTATGAAATTATAACTTCTCTCTCATCCACTTCTTAACCGGGAGACGGGACACGTGCCTTTACTAATGTATTTACAAGGGAGACAGTTTACCGTTGCGACAGTCAGGTGTTCCGCGAATCAAAAGAAACATTAGAATCATGATTACGACTTTGCGTCCCTGCAACAAGCGTGGCTCGTGCGTAACGGATCAGTAGCGCGTGTCACAGGATTATAATTGAATTTTATTAATTAGCAAAAAATAACGACACCTCCATAAGTGCCAAGTTTCCAAGTCCATTGTTAATTCCATATTCCCGTTGCTGTGCAGATGCTAGCATTGACTTTAATCGTGAAGATTAACTTAAGTATGCCACAGAAGGAAATCTTGTGGAATGTAGTCTTGAGCATTTTTGTACCCATTACTTAACGTACCTGAGGGGATGGCAGTTTTCGATTGGTGGAAAGAGTTGGGAAAGTTTTAGATAGACAGTTTTGTATTGTTTTCCAGTAGCATCCACACGCGGACAGAAAATATTTATTAGGCTTTTTACCATGGATAGCGACTCTTCAAATTTGGACTTTTTACGGCATTTTTGTTGAAATCTAAATATTTAGAAATTAATATGAGTACTTCATTGTTACGGTATACAATTTTCACTCGACGCGATTGGCCAATGTAAATATGCTACTGCGACAGTATTATCGTAATTTTTAATAGTCTCATAACACTAACGCGGTGGCAATTCAAATTTTTACAATTTACAGGTAAGGTTTTAGCCTAGCAAAATTCGCCGAAAAGAGTGGTCTTCGCTACATTCATCAGTCATCATTAGGCGAATTTTATTCGAATTTGTTCAACACGTTGCTCATCAACCATTGTTAGGCGCAAAGCAGCGTTGATCTGCGAGATGAACTTTCGCTTCACTCGATTACATTGCTCAGATTGTTATAGTGCGGGGTCTCAAAACATAATGCTGCCGGCCCAGAAACGGTATAGCACTGCGTTTGATTTAGACAATGTAATGCGCATGAGAAGCGGCAACATTTCCGGAGTCTGCCTGGCAAAGTCAGGGCAAATTACGGATCCATCTATTGCAGAACTACGTAGGCGGGATCGTAATTTTTTCTGCATTTTTATTCTCGTCACGTGGCCTCGGGAGGGTGAGGCTGCCCCGTTGTTAAATTTGATTTTGAGTGTGGCCAGTGGAACGTCCGGCTTTGGCTTTTGATTTATGTTCCTGGCTCGGACCTTGTTTTTATTTCTTAGTATACAAACTTCCGGCACGCTTTTGATTGATTATGAGTCTTCTTTCCTCCTTGTCAGGAGTTCTTTAATTTGTTTCTCAGATGATGAATTAGGTGGAAATTATCGCTGGACCATATATTGCGGACAAACGAACGATATTTCCCCCTTTGAGAGAGGGATATTGGATGATATTGTATAATTATAATTTCCCTCCACTGAAAAGGATACTAAGTCAAGGAGCTAGTCGCCCTTCAGCGAAATCAACTTCCTTTTTCCGCGGCACGGCAAATGTACATTGAGAAAAAAGGTCGATCATATGAGTGATACGCTCTGTGTTTTTTATCGGCCATACTCTCTGGTTCATTATAACCTCACTCTCGGTCTACGATTCGTATCTTTGGCTCATGTAAACGAACTTTCAAACCAAACCCAACTTTAAAAAAAACCCTTCGCCGGGCCATGAGCCGTGGAGATGGTTCATATAGATCCGCGAGTAGGTACGGTTATATGAACCAAGAATACGATAACATCAGCCGGGAGTACGGTTACACGAACCGAGAGTACAGTTAAATGAACCGAGAGTACGTTTACATGAGCCGAGAGTACGTTTACACGAGCCGAGAGCACGGCTATGTGAACTACCTAGTGCGGAACTCTGGAATTTTTTTTGTCTCGATCAGTGTGAACTAGAAAATATGTGAATTCAACTTTTAATGCTCCTGGGAGCTTATTTTGCCGACTTAAAAAATCGAAGGCAAATCCACAATGTAATTCCTCGGATTCTTAGCTCGGACTACGAGCTCCTTAATAGTTGGCCGCTGCATATTGCGAGGTTAGCAAAACGAGAATATGATTCGCTAAAATGTTTTATCTTATGTTCATGTTGCAGCATGCAATATTCTGCTGGAAGGAACGCAAGACGTATTCACGCTGAGGAATTACGGGAAGCATATTAACTGCAGTTTAACGACGCTTTACCCAGCCCAGCTGAAGGTTCTATCACTCGGAGTGGGACTCACGTTCAGGAAACGAAATCTCGAGGTTGAAACGGGAACTATTCACAAGGTAAGATATTTCAAACTTTCTTGAGAAAACCAAGATTAAATAAAATTGTAAAATTATTCTCCACGGAAGTCATATTTTTTGTTACTTAACTGCAAGCGTGTTTGAAATCGTTCCAATTGCGCATTATCAGCGATTCGAAACGCGTTCGCAGTTAAAAGCGTGAGTATATAACAGGGCGAGTGAGATCATTTGAAATTTTACCCTACTCATTTCCTCGTTCAATCCTTAGGGATGAAAAGCTTCCAGGACACCCATGAAAAAAGTTGAGCAACGTAAATTATAGGGAAGGTGAGATTACTTAAAATCTGACTTGATTTATTCCTGTGCAGAGTTAGAAAATCAATCGACATTCTGTGTTATTTAACCAACAAGAACACGAAGTGACGTTAAACTGACCAAATCTTTGGGTTGAAAAATTTGCAACTTCGTTAAAAATCAGACGCAAACCGCTACGTAAGATTAAACTTGTCATTGCTGATATTCTACTGCGCTGCGTGGCGCTGCGCTAGCCAAATTGAGGTTGGCACATGTTTTTTACCACAAAAACTCACGGTAAAGTTTAGAGTGTCATCAGGTAGATTGTTGTTAGTTCTAAGAACGGAATGCTTAAATTTATGCTTCAAGAGACGGTAATATCTTGAAGAGTTTAATTTAGTTATTTATATTTAAAAAAATGTGTTCTGCGTGAAATTTTTACTACGTAATCCTGCTTTTTACATATTCTTGTCCATTGCAAAATGAAGTTAAGTTGGATGGAGTTAAACAGGAATGATCCAAGCCACATCAAATATTGCCAAATTTACTTGGGCAATTTAATTTTTTACATGAAAACTGTTGTGCGGATTTTTGTGTAAATTTATGTGAATTTGCTGCACAGTGCGAAGAAAATTCCTTGAGATTTTCAAAGGAGAGATTTTTCGTATGCTACTGTGCAACACCTCTGTTGTGAAATAGTTGCTTGAGGCGCCGTGGTACGCTGCGGCGCGGCGAGCAGCCGGCCAGCGGGCAGCGGGCATTGGCACCTACAAACCTAACAGGGATACTTCACGCATTGCGCAATGCGTGAAGTATCCCTGTTAGGTTTGTAGGCGCCAGTGCGCGTTTTGTGCTGGCAGCACGCCCCGCCGCTCGCCGCTCCTCTCTGTGTTAGGCTCTAATATTTCCTGACGTTTTGTTGTAAAAAGTTAAATTGCCCAGTCAAAATTGGCAATAGCTAATGTGGCTTGGTTCCTTTCTACTAAACGCAGTCCATTTATTCCATGCATGACGCACGTAGATGCATCCTCACAATCGGCTACATTTCCGGACATAATTTGCGTCCGTTTAAATTACCTCACGTAAGCAGGAGCTCACGAATGGAACGATCGGGACAGCTCCTTTTTTGCGTCCGAACGCAGAGGAGGATGAAGCGCAATAACGCAGCGCGCAAAAAATACCAACAAACCAAAGGACACGGCGCGTGGGGTTAGTCAAAGTCAGCACTAATGAATTTATGACTCGAGAAGGAGACGATTTACCAGCATAACGGACCCCTTCATTTTCAAAATGACCCAACTGACGAACCCCAGCTCTCCTTAGTTACCACGACCCCCAGAGCTCTTGTGTTTTCGGCTGTGCCCTTTTAAAAATGAACGTATTTCTGCCAAACGGAACCATGTGCATTAAGAAATGAGCCCTGAGACCCATAAGAATGTATGCATAACAGGTCTCACTTCATAATGCACATAGTTCCGTTCGGCGGAAATACGTCCGAATAAATGGCCCGCCCGTCGTCGTCGATTTCACCCACATAATGTCGGCTCTAACCGCTTGCATCCTCAAAGTAACCAGCGCAATTTGGCAACCGGGGTGAGTCCCGCAACCGAGATTAGGATGGGCGGGCGGGGGGTGTTTTGACGGGTGATTTATGCTTGGATTTCTAAGTTGTTGGCTTTCCGGAAGTATCTCATTGGGTCAGTTTCTGCTTGAAAGACTGCGACAAAATGTAGGGTTGTAGGAACCTTTGAACTATGTTTAAATCATATGAGTAAACACTTGGTAAATCGAGGGTATCTTCAGGTAGCGTTGAGTTGCCATGTATTTATCTAGTGAGCAAGACGCACCGGTCAAAAGACACTGGGAGGGTTTTATCATTTTGATTAGCCAAGGTGACGTCATGTCTCTGGAACATTGAATCTCATTACGGTAAGAAAAGCTCATAAAATCACAATTTTTCCTTTGGATTTATGCTGTTTCGCACCCACTCGCTACGTTCAATGAGAAGGAGATTCTTATTTTTGAAATGGATCGCATTCAGCAAAAAGGAACCAGCGCGATTACAGTGTTTTCTAAATCTTGCAACTACACCTTTCCTTTCCAAAATACCTAATAGAATGCACTCTAATCAAATTTACACAATTATTTTCCTTTAAAATTACAATTTTTTTTCGTGGGCGGTCAAAACTATTTGCTATTTTGGGAGAGTTTTTAAGTTATTATGAAGAAACAACATTTTTACAACACTGTGATCGCGCTGATTCCTTTTTGCTAAATGCGATCCGAATGGAATTCGATTCAACAGCAAAAATTGGACAACATTTTGCAAAAAGGAACCACAATATCCGGCTAAAGTCCTAGCCGAATGGAAGCGGGTAAAAGCTGATGGGAGTTTCTTAGGCTTGCGGTTTCTTCTCGCCATTTGATCTCGCGGTCCAAATCTTTTGCTCGGCTCTGCGATTATACCTGCATTGACTGTATGCAAGCTTGAATGCATCCATTGCACGAATTAGATGGATCACTGGTCAGAAATGCATTTATCAAAAGGGTTTAAATACGACGGAGGCCATGAGCACCACATTTTTTAAACTCTCAAATCATCATAACTCCGGTTTAGTTTGAAATTTCGATTAGGGCAAAACGTCCGCTAAACACGTCTAACAGTGGTTTCATCAGGAATTTAAAATTAAATTTTTTGGCACCAAGGTTTTTTTTCCCATGTATACCCAGTGCTCGCTGAAAGTTTAGTTTGGTATTGAAAGGACTTATCATTTTTATATAAAAAAGATGAAACATTAGGAAGGTAAAGAAAAACAGTCACCTTAGTTTCTCGATTTTTTTGCCGCGGAAAACATTTTCAATGGATTGTTATCGGGAAGGTATACGAGTTTTGTTCTTTAGAAATTTACGAACAATGACAGTGTGACCTAGCTAAGTCACAGCAAAGTAAATTTAGCTTGATCAACACACGATTTTGCGCCTAGTTTCAAAATGTCTGGAGAGGAGAATACTTGGTTCAGCAAGAGGATTCTCCAGTCTCACGTCGAGGACAGGAGACTGGTTTTTTCATTGTATGTCAAGCTGTGAGGAAACTATTTCTTTTAAGATTTAACAACACCCGATAGGAAGTAGCGCTCGTGTTTCATTTTGTCCACTCAGCAACAAGTTGAGCAATTTGCGAAAATATCCCTCGTTTTTCGAACGAAGTACTTGACATGAGCTAACAATACGACAATTCGAGGATGGTGAAGCTCTGAGAGTTAGAAGTTTCTTCGTCGTCCCTGTCGTCCGATGGCCTGAAAACGACTCTCTGGGCACGTGCCTTACCAAGACAAGACACGTTGAATCGTCTTTACACTTTGCTTATTGCAAAGATCCTCCCAAAAAGTTGTCCCTTTTTAAGAGGGCACAGGGATCATTTGGATGGTATTGAGTAAAAAGGAACTAGCGCAATTACAGTGTTGTTAAAATGTTGTTTCTTCATAATTGGACGTATTTCTATCAAACGGAACTAAGCGCCATAGGGGGAGGAAGAGAGAGGGGGGCTAGGATTGTCGGGTGTTGCGGAACGTGATGCTTGTTTCGTACTTTACTCGCAATGCTTTCCAATGGCGCCAGGTCCGTTAGATAGAACGCGCTATCCGGGATTCTAAAATCCTCAAAAGAAACTCAATTTGGCGCTTAGTTCCGTTTAACAGAAATACGTCCAATTATCTAAAAAATCTCCCAAAATAGCAAAAAGTTTTTGCATCCCACCAAAAATTGGTAATGTTAAAGGGAACTAATTGTGTAAATTTTAAGACTGTACATATATTCAGTATTATTTTAAAGAAAAAAATAATTTGCATGATTTTGAAGACACCGTGATCACGTTTGGTTCCTTTTTGCTAAATGCGATCCGATTGTAGTGTGATTCAGATAAAACATAGTAACGAGCAAAGTCTTTATCGTAGTTTTCACCGTGAATTTAAAGTTGGTTCTGGTGATGCAGCGTTACGAATGTAACATCATTGACATACAAGCATATTTTAATTCAAACTATTGGTGTAAAATTTGCAATCTTGTATATTACCAAAATCATCTTTGAACTGATAGTGAAATTTTTACAAGGACCTGTTCAATTATAAGCTTTTATTTCAGTCACGTGTGAATCAAATCTACAGGTTTCCCGAAAAAGATAATGCAAAAACCTTTATTTTCATGAGAGGCTCTTTAGCCTAGAGGCTGCATCAGTGAAGATTCTTGAAAATTGGCAACACGATTTTCCGCCATTTAAGTGCACGTAAACCAATCAATCTTGATGGTGAGGCAGTTTGCCTCGTCTAAAATCGATATTTTGAATTGATTTAAATGTAGGGAAATAGGGCTGCCAAATTGCGAATTCGTCACTGCGACAGCTATGATTAAACTTGCACCGCTGGTTATAATACTGCCATGCTAAGGAAAATCGCCGTATGAACTTCCAGATGTTGCCAAATGTCCTTTGATAAAATACTAATTTACTAGGAAAGGTGTGAATATTTTGCTTCAAATTTTTCAAGCAGTATTGTTCGCACTTTGATCCAAAATATCTGACACCATCAAGGAAAAATATGCATAACTTTCTTCCAAAATAAACGTTATCAGCGGAAATTTGGCAACACTCGAATGTTCATATGGCGCTTTTCCTGAGCACGGCAAAATAAGAGGGCTGGGAAGGAATGTTGACGGTCTCATTTTCAACGTGTGAAAACTACATTGAATATGAGGCTCTTTCACTACGGAGTCGTCAAGGAATGATGACCGCACATTAATCTTCGATTAATTTCAATGTTAATTTCACTCGGAACCGGGGAGCAGGGGAGAGCCTCATGCCGAGAGATAATGCACCGATGCAACGCAGAATGTTTATATACCTCGTTGAATTTCCCTTTAATGGAGATTAATCGCAGAACAGTGACGGCTCACCATGGGAAAGAGTCTTAACGGTTCGACTTCTCCCCGCTTTTCGCATCCGAAGATTCATTTTCCCACTAGCTTAATCGCTTGTTGATACGTGTACTGTCGTGCTAAGGAAAAACGGCGTATGAATCTTCGGACGTTGCCAAATTTTCTCCAAAAAAATTTACTGAGAAAATTGTGAATATTTGTTTCCAAAATTTTCACACAATGTTTTAAGCAATTTAATCTAAACTTCATGAACGTTTCAAGGAAAAATATGCATAAGATTCGTCAAAAATACATGTTTTATCGAAGGATATTTGGCAACTCTCAAATAAATGTTCATACGGCGTTTTTCCTTAGCACGGCAGTGTAACGATCAGCATAGCTTCAGCAAGCATATGCTTCAACTGGAATATGCTGTGAAACAAGGAACGAATAGTTCCGGCTCGTTTTAGAAGTAACGTATGTACCGTTAGTTTCTCTTTGCAGATAGGTGCTTTTACGGATGAGGTAGAGAGAGCATACTTCTTTTTTGCAAAATGCAATCAAATAGCACTGAATATCACAGAAGTATGAGGAGTCTGACAATATTCTCACTTAGTTTCACTGTGATAAAGGACCGGTTTGAACTCGCAATGCTCCCGATGTTCTTTGCTGCCATTGAGGTGTAGCTCAGATTTAGGAGAAAAGTTGAAAAACGAGGCTCTATTACGCCTCTCTTATCTTCGGCTGACTTGCACACGAAGCTCTCGAAGCACCACTACGAATAAGATGGAGGGAACCAACATAATATGGAAATAGAGCAAGGAGAATACACCCGTTGATGAAGGCGCAGAGATACAACTATTCGTGTTTGATGGATATCCGTGTTGCATCTGCAAAATTGAAGGCGCGATGGTGCGAGGCGTCAACTCGCAATGCTCCGTTCTATGCTAAGGCGATGAGGTGTCGCTCAGATTTGGGAGAGAAATTAAAGAACGAGACAAGAATACTTCTCCCATATCCTCGACTGTGTTGACACTAGATTTGTTAAATTTTTCATTGAATTTATTTTTTAAAAATGTATTTGTAGTATCAAAAGCTCGTATGTAACGGCTTTACACAACCGGCAGGGCATGTGTCTGTAGCAAGCCTCAGGTCAATTTGACCCGGCTAGGACATTTAAGGGTTGAAAAATATGCACCACGTTGTAAGTTGGTATCGAGAAAAAGAGATTTGGAGTTTTAAACTTCTGCGGGCTGATTATTGAAATTGATAGACAAATCGATAGACAAAGAAGGCATAAGGAGTATGGAGCGATCCTATTGGTTGAAATGGGTGGCTTTTATAGACTCAGGGGGTAAATAATGGACTAACCATCGGGTCCCTCGTGGGTTGCCGTTAGTTAGCATATTACCTACGTCTTTCGTCCATTGTAACCACCCGCTTCCACCGATATTGCCGTGATAGTGAAGAGAGCAGTATGTGCATGTCTGCATGATCCATGGTCAGCACATGCTTTTATGTGTCTCGAGGTTTATCGTTTATCCCGGCATGCACTTAGTTCTATTTTCGCTATCACGGCAGAAGAGGATCCTTCTATATCCTTTTTGTATTCCTTGTCCATCGCTTTGTCTATCGATTTCAACAATCAGCCCAAATGTTAACGTCAAAACTTGATGACTATTTTGACGTATAAAATACCTCTTTTACCCAGAATTTTTGACAGAGGAATATTTTTTAATGACTCGATGAATTCAAAATTATTCCTCTCTCATTTTTTTCCAAAATGCAACTTGGTGTGTTCCAGTTAAACTCGGTTTTTCTAACTCCTCCGAAAAAGTTATCTGGTCTTCGAAAAGTGAGGATATTTTCATCGGAGAAATTCACAGTTTGCTCAGTATTACGAAAAATTTTCAGGGATAAAAACTCTTGAATGTTAAAATTTATACCAATGGAAAATGGAATATAATCGCAAGTATTTTTTTATTGGCTTTCCAGTGCGATAAGAGGGGGATGCCTGACTTCGTGCAGCTAGGTGGTGGAGACGGACTTGATTTGACGAAACTTGCCGTCGTGGATTCAATTTGCGGAATGGACTCAAGGCCAGGTAAAACCGACCACTTTCCAATTACATATATGTGCACGCCGTGCTGAATATCAACACTTACTCCTTAATTAATTGTCTTCAAGTTCAAAGCGCTTTCAGCCCAAAGAGTTGCAGATGTTGAACGCAACCCTGCTCGTCTGTCTTGGGACAGCGCCTTCACTCTGCAAGTTAGGCCAGCTTTCGTGCCGTATCAGGTGTCTAAGTGAAGAAAAACTGTAGGTTGTCGTCGTCGACCGCCTGGAAACAAAATTCATGTAACTTAGAACTATATCCTGGCGATTTTGAAGCATCTTCCCGTTTTCTTTTGATGTTTATTAATTTTTTTTTAAATGATTGTTTGCCTATACTAAGAAATAAATAAATACTTCTTCCCCTCAGTGTTTTTTTTTATAGGAAGAAGTGCTTTTCATGCATACATAACAAACACTTGAATTTTATTTATTTCTTTATTTTTTTTTTTTTTTTTTTTTTTTTTTTTTTTTTTTTTTTTTTTTGTTAAAACTGAATATGGAAAACATAGTTTCCCCGATGCTTCCGAAATGCGTCTAGTTAAGGGCGGCGACTTAGAAACTTATCATCTCTGCTAGAATGATTTGATGAACAATGAATAAATGCAGTAATTTCAATTTCTCACTTGAATTCCGAAGATGAATTGAAAAAAAAAACCTTGTGTCATAGCCACATTTTATCTGCAAAAAGGCAGATGCCCCAGCTTAAAGATGAGTGCAAACAGTAAAATGGCTAATGATTCCATGTGATATTTACAGAAAAAGTGGTCGAGACGATTTTTTGCGGGGTGACAACGGTGAGACTGGTATCTAGCGGAGAGTTCGACAATGCTGTAACGATTGCTGTGAGGCCGGCAGAGGAAAACGACATACCCACCGCCAGTCTGGTTTGCGGTCTGTAAGACAGGTTAGCATTACACACATCCGCCTTTTCAATTGTATATGTATTTAGGAACTCCTGATGATTGATTCTCTCTGATTGAAAATAGGTGGTAAGCTATAATTTATAAATATTATGGAAGCAATTAGTGGCTCGCGGAGTTTTAAAGCACACATTCTAAATCTCTTAAATTTTAGGGAAAAAAAGAAAGCTATTAGTTTTTGTGTGCAGAGAGGTGACTTTATGGATGAGCCAGAAATGGCAATTCCTCAAACTTTACCGCCTTATTTTCCCGAAAACTTCAGTCAGTTTATCCTAACTGAAAAGAGAGTTCGGTGCATTTGGAACAAATTTTGCAGTTAGAAACCGCCGCGGCTCACTGTAAAAACAAAATATGTGCCATTAGCTTTCCGGTGTATGTAGGCACTTTTAGATTTTATAGATAAGTCGCTCATTTGGAATTTTTGCGATAAGAAACTACTACCTCTTCAATAAAATCACCTATCTGGATAGAAATACTGGGGGCACATATGATGGCTCGGAAATGAGCCAGAAAGAGTAATTTCTAATCGCAAAATCCAGTTCATTTAGCGTTCCATCTTTTAATTGGAGAACATTTTGCAATTAAGAACCACAATTTCCGAATCGTCCGTAAATACACTTATACGGAGAAGGTAACTAACGTTACGTTACGTCTTTTCTAAACAGAGTCATGAGTTGTAGCTCCTGATTGCAAAATTTGGCCGAACTATCATAAAATTTACTCAAGTCCAGCCTCCTCACGACTAAAATTAAGTCAGCTACCCTCTTAAAATAGATCAAAGGGAATTTTTTAAACAAATGTATGGTTTTTTCCTGGGCAAATGTAGTATGAATTTCAATTTTCTCATATTGACAGTGTTTTGACCGTAAACATTCCTTTGATCTATATCATGGCACCGATGAACAATCTCTTAAAATAGGCACGTCCTTTTTCAAACCACCCGATGTGACTAGATGCCCACTGCTCATAATGACGTCAAATGTAGCGGAAGTCGGACGAATACAAACAAACGCACGAGGACGGGGGCGGAGCTTCTCGTTGTTAATCACTCACCGCCGGCCGCTGATAACAATTCGTAATTGCAAAGTTGCAACGCTAAATTTGTCGGGGCACCCGCTAAATTTAGCTTTTAACTCGATGAAGAGTTGCGGTCGGCGGAACTGTGGCGACCAGCTCCTCGATTGTTGAATCGTTATCGAATGACCTTGATCGATATATAGCATTGTTAAGATAGGGATTTATCGATCAGAAGCATTCGATAACGATTCAACAATCGACCCGCAGGCCTCGTCTCCGCACTCGGCTAATCAAGATCGGGCTCTTTGAGACGCAGACGAGATGGCTTTCAAAACTTCGTCGCTCCTCGGACGTAAGAGCGCGATTGGATTTGCGCGTGAGCCCTCGATAGCATAGGGCTTATGGACGCCGAGGCTCATCTTGAAATTAGGTTGAGTCCCTTTGTCGGAGAGGCAAGGACTTATCAGCGGGAGGCCGAGGCCGATGTGATGGTGTAGTGAGCCAGAGACAAAGTCCATTCAATCCGGGGAAACTTCGAAATGACGCTCATTTTCCCGGGTTCCGCATATCTGTCAAAGTTCCTCCACTACTTTTCCCGCCCTTCTTCGGCTTTTCGTCGAGTGTCGTCTCGGAACTGATCATGCGAATCAAATCCGTTCAAATGCTTTCTCTCCCAGTATCAAAGTCTCCAAGTAGTAGTGGTGTTTCACGTAATACGTGGCTTTAAATTACGGGGGTGGGGCAAGTTTGTCTTACAAGTTCTTACGGATAGAATTGGAGCGGAGGAGAGCTAATATTTTCCAATAAAAGTAGTTTTTCCAACGTATTTTGCAGGTTTTCTCCGTTATTTTCTAATAAGTGTGAGTGGGTGGATGAGAGGAGGGGGGTCTGGCCAGTCTTATGTCTTGCGTACCTCAAAACTGAAGAGGATGAAACTCGCCCAGTACCAAAGTCTCCAAGTAGTAGTAGCGTTTTAAGTTACGTGGCATTACATTACCGGGGGGGGGGGGGAGCAAGATTGTCTTACAAGTTCTTACGAATAGGAGAGGAGTGGAGGAGAGTTAATATTTTCCGATAAGAATAGTTTTCTCAACGTATTTTGCAGGAATTTTCCGTTATTTTCTAATAAATGGACTGCATTTTGCAGTTTGGAGCTATAAATTCCGGCCCGGTTTAAAAAGAACGTATGTGCCATTAGTTTCCCTATGCACATAAGTGTTTTTTCAGATGAGCCAGAATTTATAGGTCCAAATTGCAAAATGCAGTCCAAATGTGAGTTGGTAGGGGATCTGGCCAGTCTTATGTCTTACATACCTCAAAACGGAAGGGGATGAAACGTTGCCTCGCAGGCGTCCTACAAGAATGGGAAGAGGTGTCAAAATGTTGGCAAAAATGCATTACGTTTTATACTTGAACGGGCTCTATCGGTCCTTACATCAAGATTTCATAAATACTTGAGAAGTATTTTTGACCAATTGGTCTCTGATCGCTATGCGGCCTAACCCCCGGAGGACGCTCCGCATCCTAAAAAAGTCATTTCTAAGTTATATTTCAAAATATTTGAAGAGGGTGGGCTAATCT